>NC_142523.1:6560423-6730423 GCF_964205215.1 Stylophora pistillata
AGATTACTTATTGGAACCTTTTTTTTTTCTTACTTTATTACAAATAGTTTATTACAAAAGTTTATAACAAAAAAAAATATGCACTGTCCGCAGTTAGCAAAGGCTAGTCGAGGCAGGCAGTGTTTAATACGTATATTATAAAATAAAAAGATTTACAGAGCAAGAGATTCAAAATTCTAGACTAATTACAACTGCATTATTACATTAAGATACGGCAAGAGAACAGAACACGCTGGGGCTTATAGTTGTGCTATTAAAGTATTGGATATTCTTGAGAGAGAAAAGGTGGTTAACCTTGGAGTATCTCTTAAGATAAGTTATACACTAAACCAGCATATACACTATGATTTTTCAGTTATATTCAATATCACAAAACACATTACTTTTAAAACAGTTCACTAGCTTTTAAAAAGCTCAGATGTGTTCCCCAAACCCTAACTCTGGCTATATCATCAGAGTTTTTAGATGTAAATGCAGTCAATAAATGCTTTGGGTTGTTAAGTTTTGAACGAGTTTCAGTTCATGGTCAGAACAGTTCAAACTAGATTTAATTTTATTATGTTTGATTTTGAATCCTTAAATGTTATTCCAACTTTGTGCTATCCTGAGGCAAAATCAATTTTTCTGAGGACTCCATCATATATGATCTGTGATTTCAGTAACTCAAAACCTTAAATAAATCCCACTCCTGCCAATCAATTTTCATTTCGTTTGATGAAGTAATTTTTTAAGCAATTGTATCTCCTATGACTTGAACACAGTGACTTGACTCAGTTTGTGGCAAGTCAAAGTTCATAACTGCTTCTTGAAGATGCTCTATTTTCACTTGCACTCTTTATAATACAAGAAAACTTTATTGTAAAGTTCACTGTATAACTCTAACCTTCTTCAATTTGCCTTGAAAGTTTCAGTCAACAGAAGAAGACTGCCTAGTCTACCATCACCATGCAGGAACTGGCTGTAGTTTGAATTCAAATGATGTACTCAGATTTTTCCTTGTTCCACACTTGTTATAAATATTTCACAATTTTCTTTCCAAATATTAAGCTTCCTTCAAATCACTATAACCTGAAATTCATTCCTATGACAAAACTTATTGCAAAGCTCATAAAGTGTTATAAGAAGGATTGAAAAACACTTTTCTTCTCAGCATGCAGACTTGGCAAGGAATTTGCTTGAGGCCTGTGTTGCTGAAAAAATTAGCGACACAGTTGTTGACTCTCAACATCATATCCATGAGATGCTCTTTTCCTGCATACTCTTTGAATATTTTAACAACTGCTGAAATAAACCAAGAACCAAGCTCTGGCTGCCTGTAGCTTTCATGACCAGGGGCAGAGGCAAAGCAGATCAGAAAATCAGCATCAGCTGGCAGAAATGAGCTTGCATATGGAATAGGCTCACTGTCGCTCTCGATAGGTATGCTATCCTGTTGACTACCACGGCAAGCTTGAATCAGAAATATTTTTGGTTTTCCTTCAAGGGATGGACATCTGTCCCGGCGAAAATAGGAAGTAATTGCTTCAATGTTGATTGAAACATCATCTGTTCCATAAATTCCATCTTTAGAACCATGGCTAAGGATTACACAAACAAAACAATCATATTTGCCAAAGTCTTTCTCTGATGCGTCTTGCAGTAGTTCTAAGATTTCACTTTGTTCCAAGTTGTTGCGAGTCTTGATAGTGAAATTAAAATCATCGAAGAGACTGGTGAGACCTTTTACATCTTCCGCTGACCATTGGCGTTCCGTGTCTCTCCTCTTGGGGAAGCTGTAGTTATGAATAAGTAGCACATAACCAGACTTTGCCTTGTAATCAATAGCATCCCCAGACTCTTGAAAAGGTGCATGGGCTGTGGCTAAGGAAGCAATATTATAAATTTGATTTTAAGTAAAACTATGGGTTAGTTATCTTTTCTTCTGCAAATTTTTATGTCATTTGTGCTTGTTTTATTGTGCCACCTCTTCCTCAAGGTGGTAACTAGTGCAATATGATTATCTCTACGCTGTGATTCTTTTTTTTTTTTTTTCAGCATACTCCTATGAGTACAATTACCTCTCACATCTTCAACTATATGGTTGCTTGCCACCCAACAATCAGAGACTGTGGCAGACATCAGTCAATCATCTACTCCCAATAAGCTTCAACTTTTTTTGAGCCTTTAAGTGAGAAACTCTTGAGGTGATACCTTGAAATAACTATTTCTTAGGGAAGACAATCAAACCCCAAATGAAAGTGGTAATTATAAGAAAAAACCAAAAGGCAGAAAAATGATCAGAAAAAGTGAAGATGACCACAAGTTACAAACAACCAAAGGATTTGCAACATCTGCAGAGTTCTAGACTGAAATTTTGTAAAAGTTTTCTCTTGGTGATTGAACATCATGAGATTTGATTAAATTGTGCTAGCAATAAAATTTTGATAGCCAGAAGAAAAAAATGGCTACAGCAGTTACTCACAAAACTATAAAGAATTAAAGTAAGTACAAGGTTATTAAAAGAAAAAGATAATATTTCAAAGAACAGCTTAACTTGAAACCAATTAATGCACTTCTCGAAATAGACATGAAAGCTTAATTACCATGGGAATATTGAACAAATGTCACCAAACTAGCATTACTTCCACTGCAAATTTATAGTTGTAGGGTAACACTTTTTCTTCTGGCTTTAATAACTAAAATGGTCCCTGCTTGGTATTTTCGTTTTCAAAATCAAATCATTAGGGCTAAAATTGCGATAAATGTACGTATGGAAGATATAGTGCAATTAACTGCTACTACGATCTCGGACATGAAAGAGTATTAAAAACTAAACAGTTAAGAACTCTTAACTCACCATTGGTTGCCGTTGCTTGCTCTGGAACATGACGTTGCTGTGGTATTCCTAATAAAATTAAAGAGCAGGCTAAGTTACTTTTAAAAGAATCTTTCTCAATATAAAATACCATAATATATCTCACAGTCAAAAATTCAAGTTTTACGGCATTAAATACCCGCAAAGATTCAAATTTTATGGCATTAAATCCCCGCAAAAATTCAAGTTTTTTTTTTATCAACATTCAAGTTTCACTTTCTACTTTTAAGTTTTTCTGCCAGACATCAGTCCCAGCTAGCTAGTTGGGATTCTCAGCTATTCGAAAATTTGGCAGCCAGTTTAGCTGAAGCTGGGGAATGGTTACTTTGAGGATTGGCTCTATTGAGCCCTCCATACTTGTGATCCCATGTTTGAAATAGATGAAAACTTATACATCCAAAATATTCGCCAAACCATGTTGACTGGTAGCAAGAAGCAAATCTTACCGTTGCTCGCTCTAATTGTCAAATTTGCATTATCCCCAACTACGATATTACTGCATTCGTTTACAGTTACGTTGAATTTGTGCATGCTGGAAGGTCTTCGTAGCCGAAAACGGTGCGTAAAGACCAACGTAGAAATTCCTTGCACTGCTACAAGAGGAAGAAGGCGGAAGTATGACAGAAGGATAACAGAAGTAATCACGGAAGTACAGATTGATGTGTGGTCAGCGGAAGACACCAAATTAGAGTCTTCGGGTTTGTAGCATGGCCCAAGCATTACCCTGTTCCCGGCGTGCTTTATTCTTCAAAATGGAGTCACTGGGGTAGAGGGAGCAATTTACGACAGAAACCGTGCTGCTTTTTCGGTGGTGACTATTACAAGTTAATTTGCTTTTATCAACTGAGTTGTTGATATGAATATTGGTCACCGTAAAAGGTTTACTAAAGGGCTGCAATTAGATCGGCAAAAGACACTCAAACTTAAAACGAAAACTCCTCAATCTATGAAGATACAGAAACCTAAATTCCAAACAAAGACTACTTAGGTGTTGAAATTGAGACTATTTACTGGAAAACAACCCTAACAGTACATGCCAAATTGAATCATTCAACCTTTGTAGGAATGATAAGATCCCTCATTTGTGTGGCACACACGTGAAAGCTCTTTGCAATGCAGCATTCCCAGATTGGTGCACTTCATTTAATTTTCTATTTTACTTTTTTTTTTATATAGCAGGTTGCTTGGCAGACTAAGAAGTTTTTAACAACTAAAATATACCAGCTTTTTTTGGTATATTGACAGCAATTAAATTTTTTTTTCGGTTTCTGTGTGGTATATACGAAGAAAATTATTCACCTTCAAGTTGGTGTCAGAGAGAGTGGTGGATATTTACATGCGGCTTTGCAGCTCAGTAAATATCCGCCTATATTCACTTCAGCTGCGGTAAATAACTGTAAACTAAAACAGTGGACAGCATCAAAGATGTGCCCTGATTGGCTGCTCAAACTCTGAATATCCTTTGCTATTCACCACCAAGCAACTCCACTGGATTTGGACTCGAAATTATTGTAACTCATGCAGTTACAGGAATACAAGGGTTAAAATCATCTTTTTGTGCAACATTATCTCACTGTGTTAGCCTATACTGAAGAACTATTCATCGAGTGTCAGTAGGTTGGGGAGGATATTTACCTTTTTGCTTGATGGCTCACTAAAATATCTCTACTGCTGACCACCTCCACTTCAGTGGATAGATATATATTATTAGAAGTTTTGTTGTGTGGTATCGCTGAGTATTTTTAAGAGTTAATTGTGCCATATTTTGACGAGCCTGTAGCTAGGGTGAGTCGAAATACAAATAACAAGTAAAATACTCAGTGATATTACACAGCAAAATGTTTAATAAGAGATTTATTATTCAACATGCCAAATAATTGTTATTTCAGTGCAGATGAATTTTGTGGATATTTCTGGAGTACAAATATCATGTACTTGTCTCACGTGTTACTTGTACTCTACGAAGCACATTTGGATAATGATTATTACTTTATCATAATTAGATTTTTATTCTGCTTACATTTATGCACACTACTTGCTTCTCATTGTACTGAACATAACTTCAACAACAAACTTTATGCAAATTAATTGCTATTATAACAATAATAATTATCCTTGATGAGGCCATGCAAGGTCAAAATTTTAATTTCAATTTTAACATAGCATTTCTAAGAGATTGTTACATGTGCAGGGCTAACTTGAACCCACATATTATTATGGAAATACATACAAATGTAACTACTGGACAACATTCAAGATTATTGATATTATTGATAATCTATTCCCTATGTCTGATGTTAAGACAATGCATTAAATGATCCAGACAAAAGTCTCTACTTTTGGTTCAAACGTTCTCTGGATTTGTATCAGTGCTTCCCCTTACAGAGGTGATTGACATATAACTTCTTGCTATTAAATCTATATGAAAAACAGGTAGTGAGAATACTCAAACCTAATATGTAAAAGTTATCTTGATCTGACACAAAATTCTTGTAACCAATTTACAGGGAAATGTGTAACAGCTAGAGGGGAGAATTAACAATCAATCATCTTCAATGTTGAAGTAACAGTGTTTGCTAATAACTTGTTCTTTGACCCTCCCAGTCTTGCTTTCCTGACTGGTTTCAATTCTTTTCCTGACTGGTTTCAATTCTGTTCACTGTCTGTCATATGTTCCTACCAGTTTTTTAGTTCTGGGATATAGATGGTACTGGGTACATCAAAACACTACTATCACATAGGTAGATCCAGGGAAGGGGTTGAGGGGGTTGCAACCCACCCCCCCCCCCCCTTGGACAGCATTTGTTTCTTGTTATTTTGTTTGATTCTTCCTAAATAATAAAAGAAATTCCTTTCTTTTACCAAGTTGTTTCACTTGCACTGCACCCCTTTAATTAAGAGATCTCGCCAGAGGCACAGGGCCTCACTTGCCTTAAACACCACTGGCATTGAAGATTACTTCGATGGTGTACCCCCCTTTCAGAAATTCCTGGATCCACCCCTGCATCATCAGCTTGTTAAGTTGGTAATCATCTCCTTTATACTCCTGACCTTAATGTTTGATTCAAGGGGTGATATTGTAAGGAGAAATTACATGCCGGTCACTCTTTGGGGTTAAAGATAATTTCTAAACTAAACTTACATTTACTATTAATTATAATAATGATTTTCATTATTCAACATTATCATACACATTAATTGTAGTTAACACAGTTCAGTTGCTTTTGAAAAACTCAACATTATCATACACATAATTGTAGCTAAAACAGTTCAGCATCATTTGAAAAGCTCTGCAATATCATACACATAATTGAAGCTAAAACAGTTCAGTAGCTTTTGAAAAGCTTAGGTGCATTTTCCAAACCCTAACTACGGCCGCATCATCAGTGTTCTTATAAGTTACAATTTTGATGTAAAGGCTTCAGGTTGTTAAGTTTAGAATGAGTTTCAGGTCAAGGTCAAAACAGTTTAAACTAGATTAGGTTTGATTCTGTTTGAATTTGAATCTTCGCTAATTCCAACTTTGAGCTAACCTGAGGCAAAATCAATTTTTCTGAGGACTCATCTCATACTCGAGCTGCCTTTTTACTTTCTGTCACTCAAACCTACTACTGCTAATTCAAACCAGTCTTCATTTCCCTTAATGAAGTAATTTTTTTATGCAACTGCACCCTCCACTGATGACTTGAACAATTGTATGACTTTCAATTCATTGAAAGTCAAAACAAACTGTACTGTAGTTATAAAAAATGCTTAATTTATATGGAAACATGGAATGGTTCTCTGTCCCTTGTCCTCTTTTCACGCTGCACAAAACAACTGTGATTCAATAGTGATGTATAGGCATACAGGATCCAATCAACCACAATACGTTGTGTGTTCACAGAGCTCCCTTGCTTAGCTTAATTGCTGCTACTTCTAGATGTTCTATTTTCACTTGCACTCTATAATATAAGAAAATTTTATCCTAAATTTCACTGTATAACTCAAACCTTCTTCAATTTCCCTTGAAGATTTCAGTCAACAGAAGAGGACTGCCTAGTCTACCATCACAAAGCAGGTACTGAGCATAGTTTGAATTCAAATGATGAACCCAGATTTTTCCTTGTTCCACACTTGTTACAAATATCTGACAACCTCCTTTCCAAATAAGTTTGTTCAAAATCCCTACAACCTGAAACTCACTCACATGACGACATTTATTGCAAAGAGTTCATGAATGAAGTATTTATTTATAAGTAGGATTGAAAAACACTTTCCTTCTCAACATGCAGACTTGGCAAGGAATTTGCTTGAGGCCTGTTCTGCTGAAAAAATTGGCAACACGGTTGTTGACTCTCAACATCATATCCATGAGATGTTCTCTTTCTGCGTAATCTTTGAAGATTTCAACAACTGTTGAAATGAACCAGGAACCAAGCTCTGGCTGCCTGTAGCTTTGATGGCCAGGGGCAGAGGCAAAACAGATCAGAAAATCAGCATCAGCTGGCAGAGATGAGCTTGCAAGTGGAATAGGTTCACTGTCGCTCTGGATAGGTACCCTATCCTGTTGATTGCCACGGCAAGCTTGGATCAGAAATATCTTTGGTTTTCCTTCAAGAGATGGGCACTCATCTCGGCGAAAAAAGGAAGTAATTGCTTCAATTTTAATTAAAACATCATCTGTTCCAAAGATTCCATCTCCAAAACCATGGCTAAGGATTATGCAAACAAAACAATCATATCTGCCAAAGTCCTTCTCTGATGTTTCTCTTAGTAATTCTAAGATTTCACTTTGTTTCAAGTTGTCGTGAGTCCTGGTAGTGAAATTAAAATCATCAAAGAGACTCTTGAGACCTTTCACATCTTCTCCTGACCCATGGCGCTCAACATCCGTCCTCTGGGGGAAGATGTAATTATTAATTACTAGCGCATAACCAGACTTGGCTTGGTAAATGATGTCATCCCCAGTCTCTTGACAAGGTGTATGAGCTGCCAAAGAAACAGTTATAAAAATTAATTTGATTTTAAGCAGAAATATGAATCTTTATCTCTGCTTAGCCTTGTCTTCTATTATAAAAAAAAAACTTTGTATGCTGGCCATCCCTTTCTCAGGGCAATGACTGGTTACATATTAAGTATCTCTACACCATGATTCCTTTTATTTTTTCTTTTTTTTTTTTTTTCCATACCACTACAATGGCTGCTTACAGCTTCTATATTATAACCAAAATAGTCCCTGCATGGTGCACACTCCAAGCTTAATTTTCTGTAGATGAACAAAAAGTTGACTAGCTCCCTTAATCCTTAAGGTATGAGGTGTAATAAAAAAGGAAGTGGAACAATGATGAGAAGAAAATCAAACAAGACATGAACTAGAGAGTTCTTGTTTGATTCAAATCACTGGAGCTAAAACTGTAGGAAATGTGTGGAAGATAGTGCAATGACCTTAAAATAAAAAACTATTAAGGTCCAACTGGACATGAAAGGTATTTAAAAAAACTAGACAGTTGAACTCTTAACTCACCTCTGGTTGACGTTGCTTGCTTTGGGACATGTTGTTCCTGTGGTATTCCTAATAAAAAGTTAAAGATTGAACTAGCTATTAGTAAGTGACTTTAAAAAGAATCTGTTCTTTATCTACAATGCCTTAATTATCATATCTCTCAATTAGTTCATGTGCTACAATTGGTCAATTTAGCTGGGCATATATAACTGTACAGGGCCCACTGGAAAATTTGTTTAGAGTGAAATTGTCCCCCCCCCCCCTCCCTATTTGAACCCAGAGGTATAATAAACATCTTACTAACCTCATTTTCTGGGTCAGTATTGTAAGTTACACAACCTGTTTTTTTCTGTATGAATTTATGCCCCATGTGCTTTGCACTTCTTGGGCCCTGAATTACACTACTGATCTCGAACTCAGTAGGCAAGAGTTGTACATTTGTCAGGCTTCTTGGCCTAGAGTCCCGAAGGTGAGTAAATCTCAGAACAAATACATAAGTTGATGCAATCCCAACCACTTGGTCAAATGTCTGTGCATGTGAAAAAGTTGTAATGACTAAGTGGCATGTTGTCATGCTGTCAGAAGCAAGTTGTCTCAAGTAAGTTTTTAATTAATCATAACTACAAAAGCCACTAAGTCAGGCTGTTTTAACCGAATATAACTGAATAAAACAGAATAGTAGATCAACAGGATGCCTGTTCTTGAAAAAGCTTTGTACTCAAGTTTTTCTCTCACATGCTCTTGTTTGCTCTTACAGATTTCTATGGATGTTTAAATTTTTGTTTGCTTACTTTGAAGAACAGTGGTTGTTTCTTAAAAATTTTGCATGGGAAATGGACATGCTGGTGCACAAAATTGATCTCCTTGCATGTGCCACATGAGTAATCACTGGCATATAGAAATTGGTATTTCAAAAAGTTGGTATTATTTCAAGAAATGTGAAAGGGGGTTTTCCCATTTCAGTTTCATTTTCGTGGATCCTTCTCTTCACCTTGTTTGTAAAAATTATTTGACTAGTATAAGATTAAAGTCAAACTTAGGAATAAAATATGCATGACCAACGAGATGGGATAAATAATTACTCTCAAAATTCCTTCCCATTTTTTTCGACTTGAAGTTACTCTTTTAACACTGCGCAATGTATTTGCGAGGTTTTGGTTCAAGTGATCTAACTAGGACGAGAAAGAAAAGCTACGTTTGAAAGATAACGTGTGCGTATCTTGCATAATTTTAAATGGCTTCCTCAAGTTTGCCCATATATATCAAACATGTTAAACTACACTTTTCCTTCTCGGGGGAACGTTTGATCGAGAAGCCAAACCGTGTTGTACACAACATGTACAAACTCGATGTCGAACGAAATGTTTGTGGTCGACGATAATCAGAAAGATGCAATATTACCGTGGGTCACCCCAACTGTCGCATGATCACCAACCACGACGTTACCATCACATTGATTTACAGTAATACTGAATTTAGACATACTGGAAGGCTTTCCAGTCGAAAATAATGCGTGAAGACCAAAATAACAAATCTAAAGATCCTTAGACATTTACAAACGGAAAGACGGGTTGATAGGTGGTCAGCGGAAAACACTATATTACATCAAATCAGACTTTAAATTGCATCAACTATCAGGAAAGTAAATAAAAGATTGAAATTATGCTTTGAACTAGCCACACACTTTAAATTATCTTGGTCCATTTTTCGAAGCACCGATCGAAGACTTCCTGCACAACAGAGAAATATGTGTATCTTTTGAATTCTTACCGGCGGTCGCCCCGATGGTCAATTTCGCATGATCGCCAACCACGACAGCGCCCTTACACTCTTTTACATTCACGTTGAATTTCGACATGCTGAAAGGAAAGGTTTTGGCAGCCGAAAACGAAGCGTTGAGGTCCTTACACGGTCAAACGGAAGTAGACGGAAGGGAAGACAGGACGGAGTTAAAAGTGGTCAGCGGAAAACACAACTACCAATAAAAACCAGTGTGTAAGAACCTATTTCTATTAAGAACCTTTTTGGCAGAAATTTTGGATTTTAATACCCAAAAATTTAAGAACCTGTTTACCCAGCAAAACCTGCATGGTTCTTATATGAAGAATCACTCTGGATAATGAAACAATGTTGTAGCAAAATATGTCTGTAACTATAAAATAAATGTTTTCTATACATTTGATACTTCCATAAAATGTCGCAATACAGTTTTCCCACTGTATTTATGGCTTTCAATCATGTATTATAATTAATTATTTAATTTAATTATTATTTAATAGCATTTTTATTACAGATATTTTAAGAACCTATTAAGAACCTGTTTTGCCTAAGTTGTCAGTAAATACCCCAAAAACATAAGAACCTATTTTGCCAGACATAAAAAAACTAGGTTCTTACACGCAGGTTTTTACTGTATTCGAGGTCTTTATGAGTTATTGTATGGCTGTGTCTCACAAGGACTGGGAACTACCGACTTCACGAATTTGATTGGCTGAAATCAATTTTGAAAGCGGTCTAGATTTTCTCATCTGGACCGGTATCTAGACCGGTCTAGAAAAAAAGGTACAAAGAATGTAAAAAACTGGCATATAAGATGTAATAAACATCTTATTAACCGAGCTAGGTCGGTCTGTATGGGAGAATCTTGACCTCGGTCGCTGATACAGACCTCACTGCGTTCAGTCTGTACTGGCGGCCTCGGTCAAGATTCTCCCATACAGACCTCCCGCTCGGTTAATAAGAACTGAATTTGAATATACCAACAAAGTTGAAATGGTAAATTGGCCACCGTTACGATTATAAAGCTAACGTTTCGAGCGTTAGCCCTTCGTCGGAGCCAAGGGCTAACGCTCGAAACGTCAGCTTTAATAATCGTAACGATGGCCAATTTACCATTTCAACTTTGTTGATATATTCAAATTATTTTGTTACCCCCACCGACGCAGCCCCAAACACTTTCTTTAGAAACTATCAGCCTTTATTGATAAGAATTAAATGTTGCGCGAGTCTGTTGGTAAGCGCTTTACTCCTTTCCAAAAATGATATGGGAGTACCCCACCCCTGTCCCAAATTACTTGCTGCTGGACGGATGAGGTGACTTTGCATAGCCACCGCCGAGCCTTTCCATGTTCAATCGGTGAAGCACCCAGGGTAATAAAATGGGCTATTTTTAGAAATGGAAAAAGGCGCTTTCTACTTTCAGTTGCGCTTATTGGCGTCCCTTGACAATAAAAGTGAAAAAGTATTGTTCCAACTTAGATGTAAGGTCAAGAATGATAAATGCATACGATAAATTTTAAAGAAATAATTTGAACTATAACAACGCGTACATTTAACACACCCCTGTATTATTACCTTAATTTTTTGAGGGATAGATAATTTCGATTTCAAAATTTGGCATTTTTAATCGGCATACGCGGGAAAAAATTTGCGCTACATTTACAATATTTTTGGCCACATCTGACTTAGGGAAAAACTCATTAGGAAAATTTGCAAATTTTCAAAAATTCTTCATAGGGGTATAATTCAGCAAACTCAAAAAGCAATAATGTAAATAACCTTAAGTAACATCGGTCTTACAAGGCGGAAACCAGCGGCTGGTTAGTTATCTTACCTTTATTTGACGCAATGTGCACGGTGGCTTGATCGCTGACAACTAGATGCGGACAATTTTCTATACTTATGCTGAAATTGGACATATCAGAAATAAACTTTACCCGAAATACTTCTGATGCGTACGATGCGTACGAAATTGTTGAGAATGTTTCGAGACCAAAGGCACCCGGAAGTGAAGGTAATATTAGTGTGGTCAGCGGGCTACACCGACAGGAATCAGGCAGTTTTATTTTTATTTCTTAAAACGAGTCGTCTTTCTATTTTGTTTTACATTTTCGACTCAAATCGTGATGGAAATTGTCGTGTTTGTTTATATCAGGTGAGAAAGGGGTGTGGCACGGAAGAGGGTCTTAGTGCACATCCTTTCGTCCCACCAAAAGTACGAACATCCAATGAAATTGCCAGTCATATGCTGGTGGGGGACCTCGTTCTTAGTTCCACCATCAAAAAAAAAAAAAAAAAAAAAAAAAACCCTTCTTATGTCCATGAGGAGGGAAAAATTTAGCCACAATGGTTGCAATATTTTACAGAATGATAATGCAGGAATTCAAATTAAATTTCAGCCCCTTAAAGGATTTCAAGCAATTAGCTTATCAGTTCAAATCATTTCATTTACCAAAAAATTGACCTAAATGAAAATGTGGTTATGCAAAACAGAAGGATGAACAAGTATTGAGGCTTTCACATTCATCTGAAAGTGACTAGAATCTAATCTCTCCTTACATTATCACCCCTGAATCACACATTAAGGTCAGGAGAATAAAGGAAATGATCACTAACTAAAGAAGCTCTTGATTGTTCAACAAATTCTCCTTGTCAGCACCTCAAGAAATGTATAGAGAACAGTATGGAGAGTATGTATTCTGATGCTGGGGTGCAAAATCAAAAATTTTGATAGCCACAATGTCTCATTTGCGTAGAGCAGCGAGACTTGTAGTCACTTTTTACTAAAGAAACCAAAAATTGTCAGAAGCCTGCTGACTTGAAAGACTTGTTAAGGTCTGAACTGCTCAATCTAAGACAAGTACATGGATTCAGTGAGGAATAACTAGTGATGTTGACATTATACAGACTGTATCACTACTGAGGGATGTTCAAGTTAACATATAATTAACTGTGAACATAGCCGTAGGGGGGGGGGGGGGAAGGAGGTAAGGTTACTCCTTAGTAATTGACTAATATGGATGTGCTCCTGGGGTGTGGTCAGGAGCACATGTTTTTGATGACTGGATTTACTATATTGGGGTTGCATTTTCATTAGAGTTAATACCATTGGGTTGCATGGGAGAGAAAGTGAGATAAGAAAATTCTGGTAAGAAGAGATTTTAAAATTGAGAAGATTTGTGGCTCAAAAGTGAATAAGATGGAGTCTATAATTAGCCACAGAATAGACTAAAATGGAGCAGAGGTCCTGAGAGGCCAACAGCACACACCCAAAAATAATTGACAAAAATACTCCTTCCCCCCCCTCCTTTGTAACGTGGCTCTGGCAGGAAGGTTGATATTGAAACTGATGAAACATAACATGCACGTAAATTCAGGAAACTTTAAGCCAGGAGTGTAAAAGTATCTGATAAGCCCAGAGGAAAATTATTATAAAATCTTTATCATACCTGAAAGGTCTCTGTATGCATGTACCTAATTTATAAGTTTATTATAAACTTTCCATCAGTTCCTCTATTACTTCACAACAACTGCAAAACACTTTATCAAAGTGAATGTCCAGCTGGATAGACCACTTTCATAAATGGCTGCCGGATTAATATTCTTTTGTTTAAATTTAAATTAGCCTTTCTGGCCTCGTTCTCTAGTACAAAATTCAAAAGAATACATTATCTCAAGCGAGGCCAGAAAGGCTAATTTAAATTTAGACAAAAGAATATTAATCCGGCAGCCATTTTTGAAAGTGGTCAATACATTTTGGAAATTCTCCTTTCAAATATAAATATCTTCATTTTTCCTTTGTATTTTCATTCATTTTTTATACAAATGGAAGACAATTAAACTTTGAAAAAATTTTAACCTGGTAATGCAATTGTACTCAGCAGGCTAACTGGGTAGAATTTGCATGCCTTGTATTTAATGTGCAAACAAAATCAAAGCTGAGTGAAAACCACTATTGTGCAAAAAAAAAAACCACACTTCACAATGCCTGTCAACAATACTAGGGGAAAAATGATTTTTTTCCCTGGAATGGAAGATCGAAAACAATCTGCTTTAAAGGACTCTTGACAACTCAAAAATTTTTTGATGGTTGGTATGATCAACTGTGCATGTTTAGCAAACCTAGATCATTTGAAACCAGGTCAATGCAAAGATTACAAATTTAAGCTCTGTGTAAACATGCAAAAATACACATTGTCTACTTTTCAAGACACACCAAATTGAACATAAACCATATTGCATATATTATCAATTATTTCCCTATCTATGAAACTCCCTCCCATGAAACTGAAAAAATTAATTTCCTACCCTTTCCAACTTTTTTTGCCGTAACAAAAATAGAATTCAAATGGTTGCATGATAACCACACATAAGCATTATAACCTAGGACCCCTTGGTGTAGATACACTCAAATTGAGTGCTAACGGGTTGGGCAGAAGGAGGAAGGCCTGGGGCAAAACCCAGTGGGGGAGTGGGACCCCATTATCTTTTACTAATACACTCCCTCCCCTTGTCCAAGTAGGCTTTTTTACTCATTCCATGATTTCTCATTTTTGAAAATCCAATATAGTAGCTTCAACACTTGATCTGAAAATTAAGCACTCACTTTTGAAAAAATCTGCCTGCTATAACACTTTACAGTCACACTACCCTTGATATATTATGAAATTCTCCCACATGGTACCATGAGAGATGAATGCATTCTCACTAGTCAACCCTTGAACTCCTAGAAGTGATTAATATGTAACTTCTCCCCTATAATTTCAATAAATTATCTGGCAAACAAGTTATGAGAATACTGGAACTTATCCTGCAAAAGTTATCTTGATCTAACACCAAATTCTCGTAACTCATTTACCACGAAATGTGCAGCACCTGAAGGGGAGAGTTAACAATCACATTCTCAGAGTTGAAGGTTAAAGAAAATTAAACACAGAAATCTTGATCAGTTCTTCTATTTTTTGTGAGTTATGAACAACATCCTGATCTGCTGGTGTTTTCTTTAGCAGTCTTGTGACTTGTGAGTTCAATAAATCCTCCTTGATCAGTACTGGTGTTCTTCGGTGCAACTTTTTCTTCATTGTCTTTGTAGCAGTCCAACAATTCTGTTAATAAGTATCTAAGAAAATAATTCAGGTGGAAATAAATAGTAATGTGATGGGTCCCTTACTACATTTTATCTGAAGTGACAACATATAACATCTCCTCAAAACATCATTCTCTTGTGCAGTGAGAGGAAGGTGATGTAAGGTTTCTGGGCAATGAAAGGGCATAGCTAGGGCAGGTCGTGGGGTGTTTGTGACCCCCCCCTTCTTTGTGAGCCTTTTTTTGTCACAATAAAACATGACATGGTAGTCCACATAATAATCTGGTGAATACCCGCTGTTTGACACAGTGTGACCCCCTTCTTCCCTTAGTAAAATCCTGGCTATGCCCTTGTGATGTCAGATTGAGCCCAAAATTAAACCGTAATACGTTAAATTTCAAGTAAGGTGAGATTGCAAGTGTTCCCTTTAATTCCTTAACCTATAAAGTGCTGTTTAAAGAAAAAGTAAGTCGGACGTACAATTTTTTTTTTAAATTCATGCCCGAAACAGGATCAAAAACCTCCCTGCTTCCACTTTCCTACACACACAACAGCTTAATGCTTTGTCTATGAAGCCTCCAAGCCAAGAAATATTGTGTATGCAAGATGATTTTTAACACAGAACAAGAAAAAAAAAATAGAAAAGGCAACATGTTTCTTACTCCATTGTCTCCGATACATTGACATCTTCTTTGACTGACATCTCTGTCCAACCCAAGAAGCCATTTTCTCTGCATAACTTGTCAATTGCTTCTTTCTCAATGGGCCTTGTACTTGATAAGTCACTCTGAACATTCAATGAAAAGAAAAGTAATAATATTTGACCAGAATTCAACAAAAGAGAAGTCTACTGAAAGCATGAACCACCATATTTTTAAATTTTGATGGAGTCAGTTATTGAGCTTTCACATCAGACCTAAGGAAAGACAAATATTACAAATGGATAAAATTTAATGCCACAATGATATCATATTTTTCACCACAACTGGCAATAATGTCGCAATCTGATTGGTCAATTTACTGTTGCCGATAAGAGTACCAACAACACTGCTTACATCAACATTTAATGCAATGTGTCATGCACTAAAAGAATGGTTTTATTTGACATTGATACCGTGGTAAAAAACATATTGACAGTGGTTTGGCACCATCTGTACTCTCATTGAAAATGATATTTGTCATCACAGTGGTCAAATTTATTGCAGACTCACTCAGCTGCGCCTCACGAGTCCACAACATTTAAACCCCTCTTGATTTGTTAAACAGTAAATAACATAACATCTGCAATACAATCACCCATGCCTCATTACCCCATTCTTTGTCCTTACCTCACCGCTAAACCCCACAAAATATGATCTATTTCTTAAACTGATTGTGCTGATTGCCATATAACTCACTTTGTTCCCTACTAATATACATGGGATTGTCTTTCCATCAGGAAGTGTACATTTGCTATCCAAGTCTCTCTTCCACTTTATTGTACTATTAAATGTCTGTTGACTTGTCAGATCAAACATTATGACACAAGCCGCAGCTCCCTTATAGTAGACTCTTGTCATCGTTGAAAACCTTTCCTGACCTGAAAATAATTGATGCTCATTAAGACAGAGTAAAAATTAGTTCTCAAGTTTGTGACCCCTGATCGTGACTTAAGCATCTAATTTCTCCTTACAATATCACCCCTGAATCACACATGAAGGTTAGGAGAAAAAAGGAAATCATCACTAACTAAAGAAGCTTGATTGTTAAACAAAGTCCCCTTGTCAGCACCTTAGAAAATGTATAGAGAACAGTATTGAGAATATGCATACTGGTGTTAGGGTGTAAAGGGTCAACATTTAATGTCAAATGACAATTAACAGATGCTGGTTTTTAACATGGAAGTTCCTACCAGTCTGCATGACTAACAGGTGAAGATAGGGGACTGGGGCAGGGCTGAGGTGTAAAGGTTGACTCATTGGGGGGGGGGGGGTGAAAGGACATGGGATGAGAGGTAAGAAGTGAGATGGTGAAAGGTCCTTCCCTTGCAGATTGCAATCAGCCATGAAAAGGTTGTTGTATCCTTGAATCACTCATTCAACACTATACAGACCAAGAAAAGTTCAGGAAATTGAGCTCCAGCCAGTGTGACCCTGCCTTCGAACCTTTCCCTCCCAGGGGTGACTAAAAAGGAATCTCTCCTTACAACATCAAATACAATTTCAAACAGAGAGTGTGGTAATGAGCAGAAAATAAATTAACAACTAAGGAATGCTATTCGATTTACCAGTAACTCTAAATTGTCATTGCTGAAATTTTAGGCAATGTATGGCCAATGTAAAATTGATTATTAAATCTTGGGAGTAAGAGGGTAAAGTTAATTATATACTTTACAAAAGTATACTTTACTCAAGTAATAATGTTAAAATTGTTCCTCGACTTACCAGCAATATCCCATAACTGTACAACCATAGGATTCACATTCATAAATTGTTCACATTTTTTAAACAAAAAGGAAAGGAAAATTAATGTTGAACAAAAAAAATGTTGCTTAGAATGTACTTTCAAAAAGTTAATAGAATACAAATAGTGCTTCCTTTTCAGCAAAGTCTGTCTGACTGTGAGTCAAAAAAAAAAAAAAAATCAGCAAAACCATACATGGGTGCACTGTGCCTGAGCTACATGCAGCATGCCAATCACAATTTTTCTTTTGCACTAATTTTTTTAGGTTTTGAGTGATGGACTTTACCAAAGAGGAGGGAAAGCTTATAGTCAAAAAATCAAAAGATTGTGTTATAAAACCATCCTTACTAAAATCATAAATAATTAAGAAATTATTGGATGGATAATTTATGGCTTACTTGAAAATACTTAACTTGACACAAGTTTCACTGATTACACACCTGAAGTCGTATTGTGGTATCATCCGAATATTTGATAACTTTCAAAGCAAAATCAACTGCCAACAAGATACAAGGACATAACAATGTTTTGTAAATATCTCAGATTTGCCTTGGGGGTGGGTAACAAGTAATGTTTGCTGCAGGGATACTCTGTTTACAAGCAAAAAGGTGCCCCTTTCACATTGTATGACAAGAAACAATGTGTTTCTGACACTATTTATACAGAGTGCGACATTGGATATTAACCCATTGACGTCCAGTGCGCCCGTATGCGCCCATGGGGACCCACACCCTTTCTACGCCTTGTGACGTCATCACTTTTAACCCTGGAGCACGAATTTGAGCACGTACTTGAACAGGTTGAAAATATCTTACAGACGATACCAGAATGAGTGCAATTGAGCGAAGGAGATTGGAGAAATAGCCAAAAAACCATGTCACTTTGAGCTGAAAATCTGCACCAAAATCGTGTTACAGTACCCACCTACCTTTCTGAGCATGTGCTTTGAAAATAATGAGTAGTTTCTGAAAAATCTCTACACCAAAGTGAAGCCTACTCAATTTCCAGCAAGTGAGGAGAAACTTCAGGCAAGGAGAGGGGAAAAAAAGGGCAGGAGAAAGAGAGAAAAGTAAAAGTCGTAAGTGGGGCATGACTTTTCAACCCATGTCGAAATTTTGCTCTCTGCGCGTGCCCAAGATTTTCAGGCCACCATTTTGCATTTGGATCGAGAGGCCGTCGAGTGCACAAGCTGTCAAGGGGTTTTTGGTAAGTTTGAGCTTTTAAAACCACAACAGTGACCCGAAATCTGCTCGACTACCTTCAAAACACAGTTTTCCACAAAAGCTGCCGCCATTAATGGGTTAAGACACATGTGAAGCATCTCGGTAAAAAAAAAAAAAAAAATTGTACTGTTGCATGAGACCATCCCAAACACCAACTGATGTTTTCCATAACCTCAATGGCTCAACTGGAAAAATTCTGACCGCTTTTTTTTTTTTATCTCTAGCAGCTTGATTGGGTGTGACTGACAGAAGTGGTAGGCCCAATAGGGTTGGTGGGAACGAGACACAAGAACCCATAAAAAGGCAATGCCCTTTATTGGTACTGTGAGAGTAAAGTGTCTACCCCAAAAACAAAACCAAGATCTCTCAACCTTGAGTCCTGTGCACTGACCAGTTAAGGCCACTGTGCCTCTGACAGAAGCTTTACTTCACCTCTAGTCTGAAAAATCTGCACCTTTCCTGTCATAGCTCCATGCATGATTACTTATAGAACATGACCCCCTCCCCATCCCAGACAAAGTTGTGTGTACCAAGAAACAACAAATTAGGCCGTCCTTGGGAGAAGACCCTAAAGCTGATGTTTGGAGGGCTAGCCCTTTATCAGAGCAATTCAATCTGACAAAAAGCTATCCGTGTGAAGGTGTAGTCTGATCGTCCGGGTGAGTGTAGTCCTGAGAAGGACTGTTGTCGGTGGCAGTGACTGACGTTTCGACAACCTGTGCGGAAGTCATCATCAGAGTCAAGTGAATGATTGTTGTCATTCTACTGACAACAATCATTCACTTGACTCTGATGATGACTTCCGCACAGGTTGTCGAAACGTCAGTCACTGCCACCGACAACAGTCCTTCTCAGGACTACACTCACCCGGACGATCAGACTACACCTTCACATGTTACCCCCGGGTTCAAACCATTTACTGCAAAAAGCTATCCCTCAAAATAGCATGTGTAGAATCTCTCTACAGAGGCCATTTTACCCAATCAACTCAGTTAATGAAGATAAATTATCTTGTAAATAACTCCACCACTGCAGCACCACAGTTTCTCTGGAAACTTGCCCCCTTCCTCCTAGGGAAGGAGGGGGGAATAGAGGCAAGTGGAGGACAACCTCTATCACTTATACTAAACTATGTTGACATCAAATTAATGAAATTATGAAAGAACTAGGGGCATACAGCAGTCTAAAGTCCCCTCTACTAACTATGGTCTAACTAACATTACTGAGGATGTTTTAAGACTCTAAGGAGGGTTTAACAAAAGCCAAGATAGCTGCTCCTTTAAGGAAAAATTGAAGTGTAATCGGCAAAACAAAACGCAAAATAGACGCAAACAAATACAAGCTATCCCAAAGAAACGCGAGCGAGGGGAGTATTTTAAGTCAATTAAAGATGTCAAATGTCAAATCCAAAACTTAAATCGTTTGCTCTGCGCTGACCGACTCAAGTCTTTATTCTAGTACAAGAAAAGAGGGTAAGAAAATCGTACTTTGAAGCTATCAAAGAATATTCTCATAGAAAAATTATAAAACTGGCATGGCGCATTTCTGGAATCACAACATAATTTCCCAGAAAAATATTTAACTTAATCATGCACAACATACCTCCTACAGTTGGTTTGTATTCTCGTCCTGGATGGTTATTCACGTAACGTTTGACAAAGCTTGTTTTCCCTACAGTTGCATCGCCTATTATGATCACCTTGAAAAGTAGTTCTGTCATTGTCAAAAACTATATTCGCCTACAGATATGCCTAACCCTACCCGAAGTACGCCATTCTAACTGACTTCACGTGACTCGAAGTGTCACCGGAAGTGAACGGGATAAAAACCGGAGGTGTGAATTCTAGTACCCAGCTTCTCTTCATTTTTCCATAATTTTCCTTGCACCGTCCGGAAATCAGACTGCCTTTTGGTTATTTGATATTTTTACCATTTTTTTTTAAACAGGAAATTGAGGCATTACCGTGAGAAAATGCGTCACATTTTAAAAAGGCAGAAGCAAGGCCTTTTCCTCTTCGTTGCTGAGACAAATATCTCCATTCTTTGAGAGTTAAATTCATCATTAATCAGTTCGTTTTGTGATGACGTGAATTCTTGCTCATTAACAGTTTATACCGCTTGAATTCTTTCCACAATTTTTTCTCAACGAAACTAACCGCACAACTGTCTGTCAGCTCAATGTTTCAATCAGAAAATCAAATCAAAGTGTCAGCCTCCAAGTCATCCTCCTAGAGATAAACTTCCAGGTCAAGCACTTAGATGGAATTGACAGATCCGCTGCTAAGATTTATATTCTGTTATACTAGAATAGGAAAAGAGCGTTGGAATCCTGGGAAAGGGGCTAGTATCCTAGACAAGTTCCTTGACACTTAACACCCATTAGTGGCTAAGACAGAATTTCTCCTCAAAATATCAAGCAGATAAGAGAAAGCAAAAAAAAATATCAGTTTATGGATTATCAGGTGACTCATGATCAATACCAAATTCTCCCAACCAAGATCATAGAAATTGTATAAGACAGCATGAAGAATTACTAATGAGATCTGGGAGTGACAGAGTATGTATTCTATACTTCTACCTTTAGACAAGGTACCGGTATATTTTTTTACATGAAAATTCATAGAAACTGTATACTATAGCTTGTCTTAGGCAAAATGAAATTGGAAATCAGAACATTTCAGAAAGTGTGAATCACAAATTATATATATCTAGGTATTCATTACCACTGTTACTAATTAAAATTGAAATTTTTCTAACTAGACCTTAAACAGAGTTAAATTATTAAAGGGTTTTGTCCCTCACAGGGTACTTATTGCTATTTAATTCACAACTCGTTGTTAAGAGTGGTTAGGCAGCTCGAATAAGGAGCCTGAATGTTTAACGCTGTCCAACAAAAGTACACAGAACAGTAAACAAATAGTACTGACTGAATCACCTCTCAGGATAAGAAAATTTTTCTGCTGCCACCCGGTACGAAAACCCAAAAACCCAGTAAGAAAAATTAAAACATATTCCTGATCCAAATGCTGGTGCACCAGTCTCTAAGGGTTAGAAGTAAAACAGCCTAATTTGAATGCAATAAAAAAATTTAACATAAATCTTGGGAAGTTCTTGAGATGAAACATTACAAATGTCAGACCTTATATATGCCATAAAACAAACACCATAGAGGTTTACGTGCTTACATTCCCATAGCAAAATATCTACATTCTCTGATGCTCTTGATTTCAAACAGGGTCAGGGCTTTAACAAGTTGTTACAGCACCCCTCCCCCTAAAAACCAATCACCTAACCTCCCCTTCCCCAACCCAAAAGGCCTGCTAACTCAAAATTGCCATGAAAAATGACTGGCAAAGTAAATTTGAGATATGATGGTGAGCCAACTTGATGCAAACTCCACCTGAAGGAATCTTGAAAAATCCAAAGTTAGTGTTACTGGATGACCTCCACTATCTGTATTTTAAATTGTTTGTTCTATTTTTTCCAGAGGTGATTTCTGTTTTGTGGGTAGTATTTTACTATTACAATGAACCAAAATAGTTTCATTTGAAAGCTTAGTGTTGTTGCCATCAATTTCTGCATCATGTTTTCTTCTCTCCCAGACCAAGTACAAGATCCTTCAATGATTTTCTTTTCTTCCTTATGTCTTCTGGAGTTAAGTTATCATCCAGAGACATTTTCGAATTGTTCATAAAATTGTTGCAGAGTTGTTCAGTGACACAGACCACATATACACCACAGTCATAACCTGTTGAAAAAAAATGAAGCCTCATTAGACAGTTTCAAAACCCCTTTATCTAATTTCCAAGACTGACTTGGATCTAATTTCTTGATTAAATATTACCTCTACATCAAACAAGGTCAGGAGAACAAAAGAAAAGACTGCCAAAGAAGAAAAAGTTCTGGATTGTTAATTCTTGCTGTCAGTTCCATATGAAATGTATAGAAAGCAGTATAGAGAAAATGCAAACTGATCTTGGAGAGCAAAGGATCAACCCCTTCACTCCCAAGATCTCATTAATAATTCTCCTTACTGTCTGCCAGGCAATTCTCACGATTATATTTTGGAGAATTTGGTGTTGGATCAACTAGTAATCCCTAAAAGATGTTCTTATTTGTTCTCATTTCTTGTCTACTTAGCATTGTATTGATATTGTAATGGCAGGGTTTTCAAATTGAAAAAAAGTAGCTGTAGCACTATCTCATTGCGATAATGGCGGCCTTGTGGAGTGGGGTGCTGGAATATGAAAATCACCTGGTGCAAATCCTTGAAGTAGCCAGTGACTTGCACTGGGTGCCAACTAAATTTGAAAACCGTGTAAGGAGAAATTCTGTCTTGGTCACTTGTAGGAGTTGAAGGGTTAAAAGTGGGAGACACAATTGCTTAGAGATTATCAGGTCATTGTGGGTTCTCTGCACACAGATGTATAACAGGGTATCATGTGCGACAAAATACTGTTAGAAGTATGCAGGCTGGTACTATTGCTAGATTATCAGTGGCGTGTTCATTGTTATTAGTTCATGTGCATGTGCATATGTTTGCTGCTTTGTTTGATTGGATGTAACTTGTTCCTGGCTTCATGGCAGAAGTTTGTAAGGTCGTCATACTGGTGGCTGTAAAATTGGAGATCATTCTCCTTGACATTGATTGACTGTTTGGTCCACACTAGTAGGACCGCCTCTATTTTCTTGACAGCCACCATGGTGGTTTCGTTTGATTGCTGCCTCAACGTTGTTGATAGATTCCTTGAGGCTTGCAATTTCATTCTCATTTGACTAAGCTGCTCCTTAACTACTTGGTAGTCATTATTTTCTGTATTGCATCTACATTGTGATCAGCTCCATGTGCAGAGAGCTTTCAGCTCAGTAAGTTATGCCTACGGGCATAACTTGTAATCTAGCAGTCAGCTAAAGCATTAAAATGGAGCTGTTTTTAACCTAAACTCATTGTTACACCACACACTGGAAATCTTGCAGGGTTGCCAAGAGTTTAGCATCCTGTAGAGAGGTTGCTCCAAATACTTGGACAATCAGTGGAAAAAAAAAGGGTAGCAAACAGATGGCCATTAATAAAGGTTTGACTGCATAAAAATGCATTTTACATCATGGGGAGAGTCCAATTTACAGGTATTGAAGTCATAAGTAATTGTTTACTCTAAACTGTTCAGAAGCTAAATGAAATAAGGTGATAAATAAAAACACAACCGTTTTGTTGTTGTGGGCATCTGTCCTCCATGAAGCATGGGTTTTGTCCTGCTGTGTAAATTAAAATAAAAAAACAAAACAAAAAAACAGGAATAATGTTCATATGTGGGAAGGGAAAATATTAAAAAATTAACATAGAGTGGAATGTAGGCTAGAGTGATCAAAATAACACTCACATTTACAGTGTAAGAAAGGTTCCACATTTTGTGCAAGTGATCTAGCAGCTGAAGTATTAAATGAACTATGTGAGTCATAATGGTGAAAACTGTTTGTTTCTTGGAAGTACACCAGCAAGCTCCTGGTAAACAAACAATTTTTTAGTTGTCAGTAGAAGCATCAGTTTAAGAAGTAAAATTAATATCAATTAGACAGTAACAATGTGTGTTAGCTGTTTACATCAAACTCTGAAAAAAGAAATTCTATCTAGACTTGTACAGTCAGCATCAAAATTAGTTAACGCATTATGTTTGAAGAGTTCTGTTTATGTGTAGAGTCACGGTAATCTACACATAACTGGGAGAGCGCCGGACTGCCGTGCGGGAGGTCGAGAGTTCAATACTGGCCGGACCAACACTCAGGGTCTTAAAATTAATTGATCTAAGAATATGCTTCCTTTCTTTAACATCAAGAAATGGTTAGATATTCTAGTCTTCTCGGATAGGGACAAACAAATGGAGGTCCCGTCTCCTGCAGGGTTGGGGTAGGAGACATTAATTTCCCACGCACGAGATTACTGTGTGATGGATGTCCTCCCTGGGTTGGGTTGGGTGGGTAGGTGAAATTGCTACGGACTAAACACGGCTGCCAGAGGCGCCTGTCTGATTTCAACCTTAAAATTGTAACTAAACACATATGTTGTTTAGAGAAATAGAGACTTTTACCTTTCACTCTTTCTAGCTACCACACTCTAAATCATTGACAGGACCCCCTCTCCCACTCAACGTTGCCTGTTTGCAGTTTGAAGTTCATAGAATCATGATACAACATTGTTTTGGGGGGGAAGAGAGTGAAAAAGTTAACTTAACAAAGGCAAAAGAGATAAAAATTGAATAAATAAGAGGTTGAAAAGGTCAGTATGTCAACAATTTTGTTGCTGATTATAGGTTCCTGTGCTACTTTTCATAACTTAAATAGTTGAGGTTAAATAATTTCGAACATGACAAAGGATTATTTGTAAAATGAGGCTACAACTACAAGGTGAAGATTTCTTGTAATCATTAAGCAATAAGATATAATGGATACAAAAGGTGCTTTAACCTATAGTTATTGAATATGACCTCATCATTTTTATCATTCAGTAAATGGTTTGAACCCGGGGGTAACATGTGAAGGTGTAGTCTGATCGTCCGGGTGAGTGTAGTCCTGAGAAGGACTGTTGTCGGTGGTAGTGACTACCACCGACAACAGTCCTTCTCAGGACTACACTCACCCGGACGATCAGACTACACCTTCACATTTTTATCATTGTTTATGAATTTTAGCCCACAACAGTTTTTGTACAAAGCTTGATTTTCTTTTGATTGGATAACTTTTTCCTTCTTCACCCTTTAACTCCCATGATTGACCAAGAATGAATTTCTCCTAAAAAATATCAGCACAATATTCAAGGAGAAAAGAGATGAGAATAAAGAAAATGTCAATTAATAGGGAATTCATAAGTTGATCCAATACCAAAATCTCAGAACTGACATCATAAGAGTTCTATTATTATTATTATTAGTAAGGAGACTTACTAAAAATAATATTAATAACAATAATAATAATAATTGAATATTTATCCAGAATAGCCCTTCAGTACCGAGTACTGTTATCAATGGGGTCGATCTTAGGAGTTAAAGAGTTACAGCCATTTCAAGTTATTTGAACAAAAATATAATTTTTTTCTAAATAACTGTGGTACAATAAAATTTATTTGAGAGCTGGAAACACAGGTAGGTGTGAATTGTTTTCAACTCAACGACCAGTAGATTGTAAAACTGTCACATAACTTGCTCCTCCCTATTACCCACAGTGGCGCATGATTAATGTAAAATCAACAGATTACCTGTGGGTAAACATCTGAAAATTACAGTAACTATGGTTCAGAAAGAAAAAGAATATTTCTGTTTTCAAGAGATTCAGCTTAAGTTAGTTCAATGGCTTTCCAAGATATAACAAGATTCATAACAATATTTTGATCAGAATAATATTTCAGCTGAAGAAACACATAAAGCAAATGATGCTTAACTGTATACCAGTGAGATCCTCCTGCCAAGTGTCTGGAATCATTGTTATTCACAGTAAAGAATATCATCTTTTGACTTGGAAGATCAAGTGGTTCTAGAAAAATACCAATTTCAATGCCTGCAAAAAAAGAAAAAACAATTTAAGTACATTTATTTCATCATCATCATCATCATTATCATGACTTTATTATAGTCTCAAAAAGCTATAAGCTACTTAGCCAAGGGTAAAAGAAACCCTCTGCTAATTGGGGACACTGAAATAAAACCAATTTTAAGTTAAATCAACTAGCCTAGGTAAGTATACTACAAGATAAAAATAGATAACTAATAATAATAATGAATACACTTGATATTTACACTAAGATAATACATTATGTATTTGTGCACGATCCTCGCAGTAAAGAGCACTATTTAAGCAATAGTGAAATCAGACCTGAAAAAATTCAGGCCTGTACAGGATTTGAATCACTGACCTCTGCGATACTAGTGCAGCGCTCTACCAATTGAGCTAACAAGCCAACTGGGAGCAGGTCATCAAATTAGTCCGACATAAATCCATAAGATGATAAATCAAACACAACGAATATATGAAATTTATATATCTGAACTGCAGTTATAGAAACGTACTTGTGCACAACCTCACAGTAAAGAGCACTATTTAAGCAATAATGAAAATCAGACCTGAAAAAATTCAGGCCTGTTCATTGTGTTTGAATTTTTTCAGGTCTGAATTTCACTATTACTTAAATAGTGCTCTTTACTGTGAGCATTGTGCACAAACACGTTTCTATAGCTGTTTCCTCATGTGGTTTTTTTTTATTCTCCTACATGAAGAAATATATCATGACCGCACAACCATTTTGTTTTAGAGAGTAAGGTTTATTTCGCATCCTAATGGCTTTTTTTTAAATACAAATCGCACACACTACGAATAACAATTAATTTTTTTGGCGCAATCTACAACTAATTAAGTGTGAACAATAGAATGGTGCATACTGGGAATAAATGATCTAAAAAATTATGGGCTAATTAAATATGCAATGGCATATTGCAACAATAGCCGCAGTTCAGATAATATGAATTTCGTATATTCATTGTGTATCGTACATTACTTAGATTAACTGGAGTATACACCAAATAATAAATAAGTAAACAGATAAATATAATATAATATAATATAATGTATAAATAAAAATCCAGTCCAAAAAAAAAAACTCGGTACGTAGCTTGCTATACGGATTGAGAGGACGAAATTCGTGGGAAATTAGTGTGAGATCGATCTTAGCAAGAATGAACACTACCTAAGCAGTAGGGAAAATAAGGCCTGAAAGTCCCGTACAAGCCTGAATTTTTTTTCAGACCTCGTTTTCACTACTGCTTAGGTAGTGTTCATTTCTGCGAAGATCGATCTCACACCAATTTCTTTAATCGCAGTTCATACATATGATTTTCATTTATTCACAAGCGTTGAAAATTTCAAGAAATACCTATTATTATTAGTGAGAGGTATTTCTTACCTTCACCGAGCTTCAAGAACTGCGTGACATCAGGACTGATAAAGGTCACAATATCTGATATCTGTTTGAACTTGCTATGTGTAAAGTAGCTGTAATCAAAAATTTTTTCTGGAGTTAGCTAAAAGTGAAAAATACAACTTCTCTCTCGGTAAAATGCACCTTGCAGATTGCATGTTGACGGTACATAAACGAAAATGTATGGTACATCTGTGATCTGATTACCCACAGCTAACTTCAAACTCACTCAAATACGAATCCTATCAGTCTATCATTCAGCCAACGACCTTCCTCGAGCAAGCTAAGGTCCGATTTTCTAAGAAGACTGTCGTGGAAGCTCAACACTACTTCGTCCGCCATTTTTTAAACTTTCCCTCGCTGAGCATAAGATCCATTGGTGTACCGCTGACATCTTAGACGCTCACAGCGCCCTACCGTGGTTGGACAAAATGGCGGAATCAATTTGTCAAGACAAATTTACATGATGCACTACAGTGACGCCTAATTTGTGTAATGAGTTTGATCGGAAGAACAAGATAGTATTTATTTCAAGGTATTTAAGGTAATATAATAACTATCTAACTTCTATCTAGCTGGCTTAGAGGAAGTTAAAAATGGCCGCTAGTTCGAACAATTCGTGCTTTTCTTTTGCCTATCCACGGCACTGGAGAATTATTTTTCACGTAGATTGTAAATTTTTTTAATTATATGAGAAAGGATTGCAAAATCTGATAAATTAAGCCTCAAGTTTTCAGGTCACTTGTCGAAAAGTGGTCGAATTTGAGATTTATCACATCTTTATGCACTTGACATTTTCAGGTCGGAAAGTGTCGGTATTCTCCGAGACCTTACGTTTCATTCCGACAGTGACGTCACGGAATTGCTAGAAAGCAACATCGGAGCGGGAATGAGGTTGTAATGGCGAAAATTCACTGTCATTCTTTACTTTCTGGGAGCTCATGGAGTTCCTTCGAAGAAAATTCGCCTTTGGACGAACCAGAAGGTAGGTGTAGCTATCACGCCATCGATCTGTGTCCTTATTCGACTCAATAAACGCAAAGGAAACTTTTTTCAGGGGATTTACCCTATGTTATTTTTCCACGATAGCAATGGAAGTGGACGAAAACAATGGTTTAGGTTCTCCAGAAGCCACGCGATTGCACCGAGAAGGTAAGTAGCGTGACTGTTGAAGGCTATATTTACTCAGAAAAATCAGATATTGTTGCGCCAAATACCAAATAGTTTGTTCCGCCCTGGGCAAAAATTACTACAAGTGAACTGTTACGCACAGGTTGAAAGTAAGCTTAATTAGCATTAGACATGTCGTGCTAACTGCATGTGTGCACCCTTTAAAAGAGCGCTGTCTTAGATAGAGTTAGCTGTTCAACTGAAGCTTCAACAATGGAGGAAGTGCACACTTGGGTTTTCTCTAAACAAACAGCGCCAAATCAAACGTGCTTTAATTTTTTGGAGTGGCTTACGCGTTTATTAATAATGTAAGCGGAACATGATTAACTTTTATATGCTTTATGCTTTGATCATAGATATGACCCTTTTCGGGATTTGCCCAGAGCAAGAGGAAATCGTCCTCGTCGTTTGCAAAGAGTGTGGCAGAGTTGTGAAAGCACCGGCATTTTTACGGCATTGCGGTTAGTGCATTTATGAAAATATTACACTGTTATCGAGTTTAAATGACAAAAGCTCGAGAAATGTCTTAACATCTCGACAGTTCCAAGGAGTAAACGATTATAAACGCCAGTTTGATTCTATATTCTGGTAAAGTTTTCCCTCAAACTGAAACTTGACCGTTTATAAATAGTTCTTTTAATCCACTTCATTTACAATAATAGAGTATGATGTTGTTTTTGAAATTGAATCAATATAAGCTTAAATTTTGAAATATTATGCTGTGCTAATTATATTTTCATTTCCCTAGCCATATCCTGTGTGACCTGTAATATATTCGAGGGGGATGTCACTGCAGGGTCTTCGTAAGGCATTTGAACTTTGAGGGAATCCTCCACATACAATGCAGAATTTTCGGTCTCAATTTAAGCTACTTTTTTCTTATTCAGACATGGAAAGTGGCCTACTTCACCAATTTCCTCTGCTATTTCTTAGCTTAATCCTTATCATTGCCCCTTCTTAAATGTGGTAGAATTGTTTCACCATATAGCTAAAACCCAATTCCCATACCATTCTGTCTGCTAAATAACCATGCATGTCATTTAATGAAAGACATTGTCAGCTTTTAAGTTGAGTCTAGCAAAAAAAATTTCCATAATGATACTCTTGGCAGACAAAGCTTTCCTTATTGTTTATGATTCTACAATCTTTCTCACATTGTTATAAATTAATTGAGCATAATGATCCTTGCCTTGCCCAGTTTATAGTTTTAATTTTTCCAAGTAATAACTCTTGGAACCAAAGTGCTGTATATTATTATTATTATTATTATTATTATTATTATTATTATTAAATTTAAATTTATACTGCGCGGTTTCTGTAAAAATATTCAACTGCGCCTTACAATAAATATTAAATCAAAAATAAAATAGAATTTCAAAATTACAATTCTAAAGTTCCATAAATAAATAAATAAATAAATAATTCATCAATAATGCAATTTAATTATAACAACTATAGTAACTAATTAAACGCCCTATTAAATAAAAAAGTTTTAAGTCTAATTTTAAAAAGATCTAAACTGGAAATAGATCTTATTGTGGTAGGAAGCAGATTCCAAAGTCTAGGGGCAGCACAACTCGTATTCAAATTTGAAATTATAGTATTGTGATTCCTAAATATTCCAAGAAACTTTCTATTGTGTTATTGGTAAGCAAACATTTTGAATGTGTTGCAAGATGGTTGCGTGAGGTTTTTCATCTGGATTTATTGAGGAATCAGTCCTCAATTGTTAAATTACAAAACAGCTATCAATTTTTCTTAATCCAATTATTTCTTTCCATGTTGCTGTAACTCATGCTTTATGTATAAGAACAAGACTAAACAGAGCTGGTTTTAAAACTTTTTCATCATCAAGAAAGTTTGCTTCTCTTTCTTTGCTGCATGATTTTGATTTAAGAGAAAATCCTATCCCTTATCAGTTGTAGATGTTGTGGTTAATGAAGGTTTCAGGTTTAAGTGATTTCAAACTAGTTGGATGTTTCTAGCTTTTAGGTCTTTCAAAACCACAACAGATACTATTTGAAACATGTGGAGAAATACTGAGACCTTTGTTATTCTAATGAGATGAAAACTCCTGACTTATAGATTCTCTTAATTATACATTGCACCATTGAGTAATATTTGGAAATTTAAAATAGCTTCCATTATCATGTTGGAGTTCTGCAAACAACCATAACAAATCAATCCTGTTTTTCGGAGTGGGTACACAAGATATCAAGTTGCATCAAATCACTTTGAAACTGAACCAGATTCTCTAATGTAATATTTTTTCTGGATATTGTGTCTTTTATTCAAGTTATTTGTAAAGATGGAAAGCTGGATATGTTATCTAATTCAGTCTTTTGAGACATCACAAAGTTAACCCAAATCTAACTATGTTTACCTCAAGTTTTATTTCAAGGGGTGGCAAATGGTACCTTAAAAAATCAGTCCCTTGACAGCGAGGTTTCTTGACTTCTGCATTTTGTTTATTTTCTTCCTATGTTCCAAAGATCGCAGTCAGAAGGTAGCTACTGTAGGTTGGAAATATAATTGTGAGTGACAGAAGTCTTAAATTGTCTGGTCTTGGATTTTCAAACAAGGGTGTTGGCATCTTGGCAACTGGTAGATTATAGTATTTTTCACCCTTGAAATGAATTGTCCTTTTACACTGTAGTCAACCAATTCCAGTAACAACTTTATAATCACGGTGGCCTCAAAAATAAGGAATTAAGACCTCTCATGATAAAATTACTATTATTTACCTACCCATTCATACAGAGCTACATCATCAGAAAGTTATTCCTGTTCCGACCCCTTCCTCTCCTGAGTTGGTGACAACGTCAAGCGCAATGGTTGAGACAATATTACAGACAGGATCAAGAAAAGGAAAACCTCACGACTCTGTCATCACAAACCAGAAGGTCGAACTAATGGATGTCACGGTGAAGATAGAAGAAATGCCTTTGACTGTTCCTTGTCTGAATCATGGCTTCTCTTCCCCTGTTGTTAAGACAGAAACTCTGAATAATGTAATAGCAAAGAAAAGTCCTAATGAAAAAGTCACCAGCAATAAAAAATCTCCCAGGAAACAGATTCCCACAAGAGGTGAGTTTAAATATGGAATTATGGGGCAATATGTGTTATAGTTCAAAATTATTTTAGGTGAAAATGGATTTGAGTGACAATTGGTGGAAAAAGTTCTCTTCTCCATAGTAGGTGGTCTACAACCATTCACTCAACATAATGAACAGAAGTCTTGCAATTTATCTCTAATAAGTGACTGGAAAGTCCACTCTTTCCCCCAATCACTGTTGGTAGAAATGAGTGACCATTTTGTTAAAACCAGGCAACATTGAGATAGGGTGATAAACGAGAGTTTGGAACAAAAAGGTAGTATAACATGCTAAGACTTCAGCCACTTAGTATAGTTTGATTTGTGTTTTTCTTTTTGTTAGAGGATAATGGTAAGATATCTGGCACAAAGAGAAAAACAAAATCAAATTACCGGTATTGTGAAACCATTTCCACTAGAATATGTTTTTGCTTAACTAGGAATATTGATTAAACTAGGCAAATGGTTTGAGCCAACAAGTAACTTATAGTCATAAAGTAGATAAATTGATATGTAGGTGAGGAACGTCTACACAGGGTTATTATTTGTGGCCGTGACTCATGTTTTGACAACTTAAATGGAGAGCGTCCTCGAAGTAGAGTTTGAAGGTGGTTAAGATTATTGCAATTTATTAGACGACTCGGGCAGTCAGAGGGCCAATAACTAAAATCAACCAATCAAAATGCTCTATTGCCGGTCCAATATTCTCTCAGTATTGGACCGGGCACTGTCCCGAATCGTCCCGAATGATACCGCACTTGTGTCCCTGTGAACTTCAGTCGTATAATAAATCTCTTATTAACCAAGCTTGCTTGGGACCATACTGGAAGAATATCGGCCCTCGGTCTTTTTTGTATGGACCGAGCTGCACTCGGTCCGTACTGTCAAGACCTCGGGCCGATATTCTCCCAGTACGGCCCTCGCGCTTGGTTATTAAGATATATTTATTACTCAATCTCTGGTCAGTGACGCACAGGATGGGAAATTTATAGAATTTTACTCAGTCTGTATTATACAATCAATTTATTAAGATTCTGTATCTTGATCTGCCACTTCCCTCTAAATCTTTGTTAAAATGAAGACACTTTGTGACCAGTATAAACCATTTGAGTTCATTGTTTACTCTTTGTATCTTAAATGTTTATTTGTAGAACGAGAGTTTGATGCTGACAAGCATTGTGGAGTTTGGGTTACTGAGCATCAGAAGAGATGCACCCGTTCACTAACTTGCAAGGTACAAAAAAATTAATATATTTATGTTATAGGTCAATTTGTTCTTAAGGTAAATTTGTTTCAAACTAGGTTAGTTTGATCTCCACCTAGGTCAGTTGCTGATGTCTGTCTGCCTGGTTTTTTTTTTTTTTTCTGGCTGTGTTGAGATGTCTGGAACCTGAAATTATACTAAAACAATTATTCACCTCAGGTTCCAGACATCTAACTAAACTATCAGCCTTTATTAAAAAAAAAAAAACCAAACAGACAGACAGACAGACAGACATCAGCAACTGACCTAGGTTGAGATCAAATGAACCTAGTTTGAAACAAATTTACCTAAAGAACAAATTGACCTACAACATTTACACTTTTCTTAGGTTAATGAGTACCAAGTTTGTAATCTACCATTGACTTCTTGTGTATCATAGGTGAAGTAACACACCAGTTATTTGTTTTCCCTGAAATGCAATAAATATAGGACTGCATTTACGTACAGAGCTTGATCAAACACAGTCAATTAGACCTCTCATTCCAAACAGTGATCAGAGTGTTTGAAATGCCCCCTAATGTCTTAAATATAATTTTTAACCAACAGAAAATAAATAGTAGGAAACTATATGTTACTTGGGGATGTGTAGTGGTAGTTGAAGATGGATCAGTGCTGTTGGAGTGTGCTGTCATTGATCCTGGTTTACTCTTCAATACCAAAAAGGTGAAATCCTTGTTAGCTAATACTACGAAATACTCATTTCAGACGCATGCCCTCTCACTGAGAAGAGCAGTTCCTGGAAGACGGAAACCTTTTGATGAACTCCTGGCAGAGCACAAAGCGCGAGTAAACTGTGAAAAAGAACAACAACAGAATCAAGCTCTCAAGCTGCAAGAGCAGGTAGCAAATCAAAAGCCACTGGATGCTACTCCAAAAAGAACATCGAGTTCCTCAGACTCTCCTGTTTCGTCATCTACTAGCTCAAGGTTTGGGGCATTTCTTTTAACCATTAATTTTTTAAATTTAAATTTAATTTTACCACTGTACAAGAATAACAAACAATAAATAGGTACTGAAGATAAAGGAAAGCAATAGGGGGAAACTAAATTCCCATGTAAAAACTGCTCTCCAAGTTAGAAGATAATAAGATAAAAAGAAATGTCTAATGCATAACCACACATCTTGATAAAAAAGAAGATGGAGGAACTGCTATGTCTTGTCAATAAAATCTAAATAATTATTGTAAATTATGATAAATAATACAATAGAATCTAAATACAGTAATTTGTAAATAATACAAAACAACTAAGTACAAAGATAGTTAAATAATCGATTTTTAAAGACATTTAAACTGGGAGCCGACATAACAGAATTAGGTAACGAGTTCCAGTCATTAACATAATGGTCAAAAAATGAGAATTTAAAATAGTTTGTCCTTGCCGCTCTATGTCTGTATGCAAAGAAATCACTCCTGGATTAAAACAGCCGCCTGAAAGAACTTTGACGTCACTTGAAATTAAAACTACAAAAACTAATATTCAAAACAGGAGTGCATGCTTCATATACTTCTAACATCTGATCTGGGAATTACATAACTTTGCTTGCGTAACCCTGCTTCATTAACACCTAACACATACTGCTTGTGCTTTTGCCATGGTCCTCTAGTAAGAACATCAGTTAAGTATTTAAAAATATGTTACTTTCTTTTAGTACTAAAACGCATATTGGAAGGTCTCTTTCTGTTGAAGGTAAGTTTTGATTTGTCTTTTTTTTTTTTACATTACATTTTCAAAATGAGGGGTTAAATTCAATGCTTTTAAGATGCTGTTCATAGTATAGAAAGACTTGTTTTTGCCACCTATTTGAAAGGACAATACTTAAATATTTGATTTGAGTTTTAGTGGAGTTAAGTTGCATCAGCATCAGCATTTATAAAACTTCTTGTGATGACAATATTTCAGATGAAAACAACCTTGTGAATAAAGTTGTGAAAGGTTCTTCTGATGGCACCATTGAAAATGGTGATAGCAGCACGAAATCATCTGGTTTGACAACCCTTAATCGTCATCCCAAACCTATGGCGGTAAGCACAGTCACATTAGTCTGTCTAGATGCCATGAAGAGACACCTTCCACTCATGTTACTATTTAACAAATGGTAAACACCACAGCGTACACTATTGAGTTATGGATGCACGCGGGAGGTTGCTAAGCACGAAAGAAGCGTAAGAGTCGCTCGAGGCAATAGCCGAGAGCGACTCTAGCTTCTTGAGTGCTTAGCAAACCTCCCAAGTGCATCCATAACTCAATAGTGTACGCTGTGGTGTTTACCATTTGTTTTATAACATAACATTGATACATTGTAGCTAAAGAGTTCTCTTTTAATCAACAAATCTTACGCGACCAGAAAAAACAAGCGCGCGCGGAAAAATAGTCTTTGCATTTGCTCACGTCAGCAGCGTACACCCATGGGCAAATGGGGGACGCTAAATTGACCAATCAGAGCGCGCGCTTTACTTTGGTTATGTTATAAAACTTGTTAGAATGACTGACTGTCAGAATTATTGACTGCTTGATATACTGACTGATTTGAAACTTTATTTAGAGCATCACTTATGATCTATGAACATGTAAATCTAAAACTATGCTTTTACGTATGATGCACGATCCTCGCAGTAGAGAGCGCTATTTATGCAATGGCAAAAATCAGACCTGAAAAAAATCAGGCCTGTACGGGATTCAAACCACTGACCTCTGTGATACTAGTGCAGCGCTCTACCAATTGAGCTAACAAGCCAACTGGGAGCAGGCTGTTAAGTTGATTCATAATAAAACAGTGATGATAAGTCAGATATGATGAATATATGAAGTTCATATATTTTGAACTGCGGTTATAGATATATATGATGCACGATCCTCGCAGTAGAGAGCGCTATTTATGCAATAGCGAAAATCAGACCTGAAAAAAATCAGGCCTGTATGGGATGCGAACCACTGACCTCTGCCATACTAGTGCATATATAATAATAATAATAATAATATCTAATAAGGGAGCCCGACTCGCCACAGCAGGTTTCAGTGGGGCCCTCATATTTTTACTGTAACTTGAGGGACTGCCGTTTTTTTATAAAATTTAGTGCAATTTAAGAGACTCTGCAGTTTTTAGCTTTATTTTATTAGGTTATTAGTGTTATTATTATAAATAGTTTTTAGATTTTAGTTTTTAGTTTTTAAAAACAGGACTTGCCTGAAAACCACCTGTGGGTGAGGCCACCTCCTGTATAAAGGCTGTAGTTATTATCATAATAATTATTATTACTTTTATGTGAAAATTTGACTTTTTGCACCACCAACTAAAATAACTGACTAACCTGTGGCAAGACTGAAAGAGGAAATAAGTTACCAACACACAAATTTGTCATAAGTAACTATTTTGGTAGACAGAAAGGCAACAGCTTCATCTTCCCAGCTGGTGTCAAGCTTCATCCCCTTACAGCTTGTTTTACTAATTGAACTTATTTCACTGTGTTACAGTCTTGTCATTTTGGCACAAGAGCAGTAGGCAAAGGAGGTTACGTCTTTAATCGCAGAAGTGACCATCTTCGATGTGCTGTTCTTTCTATGGTAGAAAGATATCTGAATCCATCATTGCCAAGGTAGAGTACAAATGACAAATGAGAATTGAATTTTGGAGGCCAAAGTAACATGTAGGCTTCCTACCCTTATCCTCTAACTAAATCTGCTTCATCTCAGAAGTTTCTTTCTTTTTCTCAGATGTCATTTTTTCATATCAACAGGCATAAGTCAAACAGAGCAAGTGCTGCCATCCTTCAAAGACCAACAATGAAAACAGTAGGACAGTCATCTAATCAAGGTAACAAGGCTATCAAAGAACTGCGAATATTGATAGCCCTTACTGTTGCCAACATATGGACGATTACTACATGTTGTGAGAGTAGTCTCTCTTAGTTCTTATCATAATTAACAATTATTTACAGAAGGGAAGGTGAATCAAGGTGGATATTTACTGAGCTAAGCATCATGGTAAATATCCACCACAGTGACTTTCACTGACACTTGTTTTAGTATATATAACACACCGATACCAAAAAAATAAGTTTAATTCTTTCAATGTGACAAAAATGGTTGGAAATTAAACTCTTGACAAGCAGTTTTGTCTCATTGGCTGCGTGAAGGTGACTAGTACATGCTATTCACTTCTGAACGAGCCAATCAGCAGGTGCAAAAAGTGTTATTCACTTGTGTGTTATACACTTATTATTAATATCATTATCATCATCATCATTCTCACTATCATTAGTAGTAGCAATGTTGTTATTATTGTATTAGTAACAATTATTTGGTCCATGAATGGAGGTTCTCTTTGATGTAATGAAAACATTGATAAATTTATTTTCAACAACTCTAGCATTATCTTCACATTTTCTGAAATTATTACAGGTTGGAATTTCTCATTAAGGACGTTGTAAACAGAGGGTTCTGATGTTATTGTAATTAACATTATTTTTTGCTCACAAACAGTACTAAAAAGTGCTTATGGTTTTAATGTATATCACTTTTACAGGTTTCTCTTCAGTTCTGGATAGGTACAAAAGCCACACCAATAAATCATTGAACAATTTTCTCAAAGCTCCACCCCCTCCTAGAAATAAATCATTTAAACAAGTTAGTTCTGGACAAGCAATTAATCACATGGACAATGGTTTAAATTCCTCAAGGAGTTCTGTATTCCAAGGATCTACATTGCAAAGCAAGAGACCTTATTTAGACTCTATTGGTTCAGTGAATTCAAATAGCTTGGGATCAACCACATACATCAAACCTGACGCTAGTAGCCAGGCGATCAGTGATATGGGAAATATTGTCGCAAGCATCGAAACTAATGTGTCGGGTGGACACCCTCTTAGTCTTGGGCACCCACTAGGAGTAATGGTTACGAAGTCATCAGTGGGCCCAGGGCCGAGTTTAAGTGTCAGCGGAAATGCAAACCCAGACTCGAGTTTAAATCTGTGCTCAGCACTTGGGATAAATTCAGGTGCTGCGCAGGGATCTATTTCGACTACACAGACTACTTTTGTTGCAAGTAATGGTATATCCATAATGTCAGGGGCTAGCGGAGCTCAGTTGTCTGGCATAAATACTGTGACTGGTCCACTACAGCCTGGATTAACAAATGTAAAAGAAATTTTGCCTGCCCCTATGGTGGGAGGAAAGGTTGCAGTCGGTACGGTGTCTTCAACATCAACATCATCGCCATTGTATAAAGCGGTAATTAATATGGTTTTTTTTATTACTTAAATTCTCAAAGCAGTGTTACTATCAAAATAATTGCTAAGATGTAACTGCTATGGCAATGTAGGGCTGTGGTTTAGCAGCGCCCGGTGGCCCCTGGCACCTTACTTTTGCTCTTGAGTAACTCAGGAATCTTAGTTTTTTCATAAAAAGCATATGCTGGGCACCCTGGATTTCACAGTTTCAGAGCACTGGGCTCCCCTCAATTTTTCAAGGAGCACAGCCTTGCAATGTAAAGTTTTGTTTAACGCATACCTGAGATGGGAGTAAATCCTTTAACTCCTGACATTACATTGTTAATTCTCCCCTCTAATTGCTAAATATTTCCTTGTAAATTCTACATGATAAGTCAGAATATTCTCATTGCTTGTTTACTGGATTCTGTATGAATATTATAGGGAGAAGTTACATGTTAATCACTTTTGGGAGTTGAAAGGTTTACTGTTTCTCAAATAAGCAAACTGTGGGCAGTTATTGGATAGTTTTTCTGATTTCAGATAGGGGCACTTTAAAAGAGGCTTCATTGTTTTTCTGAATAGTTCCTGCTGATCTTTCCTTGTATCTGATTGGCTCAATTGGTTAGAGTGCCGGATTAAGTTGTGCGGGAGATCGAGGGTTCAAGCCCCGGCGGGACCAATACTCGTGGTCTTAAAATAACTGAGGAGAATTTGCTACCTTTCTATAATATAAAGAAATGGGTAATTGTGAAGAAGAGCTCCCCAAAAAACCTGTCGGCCGACAGTCGGCCGACAGTTGGTCGACAGTCGGCCAACAGGTTTTGCCTGAAATATAGGCTACCTGTCGGCCGACAGTCGGCCGACTGTTGGTAATGTGTCGGTAACCTGTCGGTACCTTGTCGGTAGCTTGTCCGTGAAACGATCACACAATGTTAGGGATTCTAAGTTTGCCGTTACAAAAGCATATGGGTTTAAATTATTAATTTTTTAATTTGCGTTTGTCGCAGAGTGGCAAAACGAGGTATCGTGGTCGTTTTAGATCAAGAGTTTTTGGTCTGGTTTACCAGAAACGTTGAGTGATCCGATATTTCACTCGTAGAATCGTGCCTCGCTTGATACAACATTAGCGGCGCGCTCCTAAATCAATTATCGCATCACGCATCCAAGTCTAATTATCGAATTGTTACGTATAGTATTTTATTACTTAACATAACGAGTAAAAAGATTCACAGTTGTATCATTTATTAAACTTGAAATTGGAAATAGCAATTCATCCCAAACCTGCAAGATAGATTACGATGCTAGCAACAAATACATACATACATACTTAACATACCATAAGAGGCCGCGTTGCATTGTTGGGCGATTGGAACGAAAGTGTTTGTATTGATACGTAGCTTATGGTTTTCAGAGTTTTTGGCCGAGTTTTCGATTAAATTATCTTCCTATGCGATTCTTAGATTGTCTGGTGTGTTGTAAATTACGCAAGTGATATATCCTATACGCATCTGATAACATTTTGGAAGAAACGTTTCTTTACATACTACCAACTTTGCCGTCGATCGGTAAGTAGGTGAAGTCTGTCGAGTCATACATCACCATGTCACGTTATGTCACGTTAACTGTTCGTTTTTTACACAATTTTTCTTTTTTCTTAACCTGTCGGTAGACTGTCGGCCGCCTGTCGGTCAACTGTCGGCCGACAGTCGGCCGACAGGTTTTTTGGGGAGCTCTTCTTCACAATTACCAAGAAATGGATAGATGTTCTAGTCTTCTCGGATAAGGACAAATAAACTGTAGGCCCCGTCTCCAGCAGGGTTAGGAGTAGGAGACGTTAATTTCCCACGCACAAGATTACTGTGTGGTGGATGTCCTCCCCTGGGGAGGGATAGGCAGGAAGGTGAGATCGTTACATGGACTAAAGCAGCTGCCAGACGCGCCTGATAATGCTGACATCCGATCTCAACCTGCTCATTGTAACTAAACACGTCTGTTGTTTAGAGTGCTTAGCCTTTCCTTTTCCTTTCCTTGTTAACCTTTTGGCTCATAAGATTGACCAGCATCTATTTTCTCCTCACAATACAACCCCTGAAACACAATTTAAGGTTAGGGGAATAAAGGAAATGATCACCAACTACAGATGCATGTGATTGTTACATAAATTCTCCTTGTTAGCACCTGTGGAAATGAATAGAGAACGGTATGGAGAATATGCATACTGATGTTAGGCATAAAGGGTAAAAAAAAGGGAGTAGGAAACTATTTGATGGAGTCAGTTTTTGTGTAAACTCAAGAATAGTCATTTTCCACTCTCTAAAGAAACTGTGTGATCTTCTTTGCCTTTTCCAAAGAGAGTGAGATTGCCGTGCTAAGTAGAAATTTAAAATACTTCTCTCTGTTATTTTGTCACATTGAAATACTCTTTTATGGATTATTTCTGTTTTTCTTCAGATGAAAGCACAAGTGGATCCCTCAATTGGTATGAACAGTACTTCATAGCTATCATGTAGTTACAGAATTTATAAGTAGCATGTGAAACGAGCTAAAAGCATCTTAGATGTGTTACAAAATTGTGATTGTGGTTTTGAGGAAAATGTAGGTGGGCAATTTCTAATAGATTGTAATTATGACAAGAATGAAAAACTAGCAGCAAATCGAGGGCTGGTGTTTACTTTTTTTGTCTTTTTTCTGAATCCAATTTTGCAAAAAAGCAAGTTTATTATTATTATAATTTTATTATTATTATTATTATTATTATTACAATATTACAAAAACTATGCACTGCCTGCAGTTAGCAAAGGCTAGTTGAGGCAATGAATTGTAAAGCAACGAATTGTATGAATAATGGCAGATTTGAGGAGAGATGTTTGTTACTCACAGATTTTGTTGTCACACAGGGCAAGTGACATCAAGCTCTGCTGGTCAGAGTGTCAGCCCAGTATTCCTTAAACAGGTTAGTGTTATAATTGTCAGGATGAACAAAAACATACAGTGTGGGTTAGTGGGTATCATAAAAGTATGCATATTATACAGGTGCAGTATTAGCACAAGAGGTACATGCAGTGGTTAAACATGGTTAAAAGCTTCTCGAGTTACTACTTCCTACAAGTTTATTGACATTAGAGAAGGTTCACATTTTTGGTGGACAACTAAGTTGAAATTGTAAACTGGCCACCGTAAAGAGTTAAAAAGCTGATGTTTTGAGCGTTAGCCCTTTGCCATTTGCTCTGATGAAGTGCTAACATTCGGAACGTCAGCTTTTTAACTCTTTATGGTGGCCAATTTACCATTTCAACGTAGTTGATATTACCAAATGACCTTGTTACCCCCACTGATGCAGAACCGCAGTTTCTTTAGAAACTTGCCCCCTTCATTCACTAGACAAATCAGCTGTATATAGACATCTATCAATTAGCATGTATATCATTCTTTAACAATAAAGAAAATTATTTTTTTGTCCAGAATATTTCTTCAGTCTGGAATATTTCTTTAGATCTATAATGTACATAACAGATTGATTGGTATAGCGGTAGTTGTTAGATCTGAAGCGAGGTTTTGTAGCAGGAAGTATCTGGGATACTATGGGGCCTGTTTGGTTGTAGGAGTGCTTTATTGAAAAATGATATTGGGAAATCACTGTATGAAAGCCATAGGCATTGGTGCAAGCTGGGCCAGTAGAAGCTGCACAACTTAGCATACAGCACAGCACTTTGAAAATGCAAGAATACAGGAAGAAGGAAGGAAGGAAGGAAAAGTGTTTTTCGTGTGATTAAATGCTTATTTACTTAGATTGGGTGAGACAGAAGGTCATGACTGGTAGACCTTGATTCATGTTGTCTCTATTGTTTGTTATGGAGCCCAATATTTTACTATCTGGCACTCTTTCCTGGTCGGTATGTCCATAGTATTGCTGCTCCTCCCATACCAGATTCTAGTAAACCTTGTTTCTTATGTTGCTCATGTTAACATATCTTGAAACAAATTCTTTTAAGGGTACTGGTGCTGTGCAAGTTACTTCCATGCCCAATGGCACAGGTCCCTCCCCACCCCCATCAGGTGGAACAGTCAAAACCTACCCCATGAATTTTGTTATCAAGGGTAACTCAGCAACCCAGGGCACATCTACATCAGTCACGGGAGTAACTGCAACACCTGCCAATTTAAACAAAGGAAAGAATTTGATATTTAATAACATGGGATCCATGCATCAGTCACAGTTTATAGTGCAGCCATCTTCACCCATGAGTCCAAATATGCATCAGAGAGGTAAGTCACAGCTTACTTTTATTACTCTATAGAGGGCTTCCCCAGTAACTATTTCACTCCCAATAGTAATCATTAGTATAATTATACTAAAACAGTGGATAGTGTTGAAGGCACACTCTGATTGGCTTGTCAAACTCCGAATATTCTTTGCTATTTACCTTTAAGCAACTCGGAAAAAAATGGCGTCCCAGTTTACATCCGTGACAAGCGAAGAAATCACTTAAATTAACGACAAAGCAGCCCCTGAAAACACAAGAAAGCGACTAAATTTGGTTGGGCCGTGTTTAAGTTTTTAACCCGGAATTTATAGAAAAAATGAAAAAATGGCGTCCCAGGTTGCATCCGTGACAAGCGAAGAAATCACTTAAATTAACGACAAAGCAGCCCCTGAAAACACAAGAAAGCGACTTAATTTGGTTGGGCCGTGTTTAAGTTTTTAACCCGGAATTTATAGATAAAAACCAATGAGAAAGGTTTTGTTTACAAACGAAAATTAATCTTGCATAACCTCACTTGTTCACTTCTACGCATGAAAATGTTGGAATCGTTGCTGGAATGTATGAATTAAAATCAATTTTTGGTGGTGTATATTATTTCACTGTTTTAGTATAATTATACTAAAACAACTTTTCACCTCAGTGTTGGTGGTTAGCGGTGGATATTTACCTCGCTGCTTTGCGGCTTGGTACATATCCACCACTAACCACCTTGACTTCGGTGAATAGTTGTTAACTAGTAATACTCCTTACTGTCTGCCATAAATTCTCATGATGTTACGGTAGTTTGGAGAATTGCAATGGGATCAAGCTATAATCCACCAATTGATATTTTTCTTTATTCTCGTAACTTGTTTACTTAATATTGTACAGTTGAACCTCAATTATTCAGACTCATTGGGACTAGACAAAATAGTCTGAATAATTGAGGGTCTGTATAATCAATAATTTGAATATTAATGAGGCATAGAAGGCTTTATGGAGTTATTCATTATGTGCAACTTCCAGCAATTTTCGCTTCACTCCTTTGCTGGTCTCTAAGTTGTTGGCAAACTTCATGACCTTTTTTTTTGTTCTTGCAAATATCAGATATGTGCTACCCACTAATGCCATATTCAGCTGACATTTTGGTTCCTTTCTCTAATTACAAAATTATAGACTGTTCATATTTTAATCAAAAGTACAGATTGCTTCCACTTCAAGGACATGGTGATCTTGGACAAACATTCATGATGCGGTGTATCCTGGTTATCTTGCTTACCATGCTGAATGAGTGACATGTGCGAGCGCTGATTTTGCTTTTTCAAAGGGAAACAAACTCGTGCTGTAGTTCAAAACGTTTATGGCTACAGATCTTGATCACGACTGATAAAATAATATTCATGACAAAAATTAATTGGGACCAGAGTAAAAGTCGAGATAATTGAGAAACCCAGAGGTCTAGATGATGGAGGTTCAATTGTACCGATATTGTAAGGAGAAATTCTGTCTTGGTCTCTAGTAGGAGACAAAAAGTTAAGTACAGTACTACCCTAAAATAAGCACACACACGCAAAAAAAAACAGAACATACCCTGGTGGTAAAATAATTTAATAAATGCCACATCATCTCAACTACACACAGCTGTATGGCAGTGTCTGATTCGCACTTGCAATGTGAAGTGTTACTGTAGCTCTAAAGGTTACAGATGTATAGTGACCTGTTTATTTTCGTACTAGTTGCCAGAGGAAACAAATCAAATTAAAAAACAAATACAGATTGTTTTAAATATAAAATAACATTTGAGAGTTCAACGATATGAATCTTACAATTCGTAAGGCATTCCATACATCTTATACATCTTTATGTGATCTCTGGTTGACCGTTATGTTCCGTATTGAATTCGTCGCGTCTTTAACTAAAAGTGGGAGGTTGGTCCCCAAACTCCCTGGGACAATGCTCTGGTACCAAAACTATTATACACTAAGTGCAAATCAGTGTCTTCTCCAAAGAAAAACAAGATAGTAGCTCTGTACCTAGACTTCAGCTCTTATTCTGAATCATGAGTTTATGGAATGATTCTAAGTGATGTTCTAGCCAATAAAACAAGTATGTGCATGTGTATTATCATGAAGATGACAATTTGTCATGTGTAGCATGGATATTATAATTTTTGTCACATTTACAAGTCTAAGTAACCTCTTTCTCTTAGGTAAAGTTGCAAATGCTCGCTCAGGATCTATACATAAGGGAATCCAAAAAGTGCCCTCCCCGTCATCACAAGCTAAAGTTGTGCAGTCACCTCCATCTCAACAACCAATCACGACACAGCAACAAAAGACAGTGGTTGTTACAAGTCCACAGGGAAACCAAACCAAAGTTTTTATCAATCATAACAATATTACAAGTTCACAACCAATTGTACAACTTACGCAACAGGTTGCACAGCAACAGATGACATTTCAGAAACAAATACAACAGCAGCAACAACAACAGCAACAACAACAACAGCAGCAGCAGCAGCATCTTCAGCAACAAAAACCACATATCAACCCGCAGTTCATCAAACAACATCCTATACAACCTCGCATAGCGCCTGCGCCACCATCACAGTCATTCATCTCACAACAGCCCTTAACGGGTCAGAAAATCATTGTTAAAGTTACAGAACAACTCAAGAGTCCACCAAGCACAGTGTTTGCAACTACAGAACCTCATCAAAACATGCAGCACACGGTCTGCCAAAAACCACAGTCAAATGTTGTGTGATAAGTCAATTTATATTATATTATTTCAAAACTTGGATGAAGTGAATGTGAAAGGATCATAAAATTAAGAACCTCTACAGGTCGGTGTTCTGCCTCTCTTTTTTTGCTACCACAGAATTAACCTGTGCCAGGCTCTCAATGAAGATGAATGATCAGGCCAAAGAAAGTTGAAGGGTCTGGGAAGCAGTGACATGGAAGAAGGCATTCCTCCTATCCCATCCTCTTCTTAGTCTTCCTCATTTTTTCCTTCTGTTTGCTGTGCTTTTTTGTTAATTTCCATAAACTGACTGCAAGCTACTGCAGTTATGGTCAAATACCCAACAAAACGAGGGAGTTTTATATGGTGTTCATGGAACAAAATCAGGTCATTTTACCAGGTGTTCATTCAGAGACCCTTACAATTGTGTCTTTTGTATAATGGTGGATGAAATGAGTAGTTGTTGGAATTCCGTGGTCATTAGTATGATCCTATGACCTTTTCCAGAAGATTATGTAAGTTTTTGTGAAAACTAGTTGTGTTTTAGTGAAAAAGAAAGAAAACATACGTTCCAGAGTGTCAAAAAAATGATATTTATAAATTCAAGTGTTGTAACATAGTATGTTTCTCTGGGAAATGTGTTATTTAAAGAGTTTATTCCATTACATTGTTAGCTAGATAGGGTTAAAATTCAAATTTATCAAGAAACACTAAGTCAGAGTAATTTCTAGTAACAACCTTTCAAACTCAAATGAGCTTGATTTCACAATGTAGTCATAAAGATGCATAATTAGTTGCACCCCTTTCCAAAGCCATTTTTAAGAAGTGAATAGCAGTTTTTATAATACTGAATAATCTTAGTACACTTGAAGATGCAATGGTTGGATGCTTCACTGTGCTTTGCCGTGAAGGCAACTGATCATCAAACCAAAAGCTATCATAAAATTATGAATATGAAATAATCTTCAGTGGTTAAAAGTTTGGTTGCTGTATCTCTGGGAACTATGAGATCCTCTGGCTTGCCATGAATTTTATTACATTGTGTGTTGCTACTTTTCCTTGTCGTTTCTCTGGAATTTCTATTTGATAATCTGACCATATTTTTGTGCTGTGATCCTTTGGGTTTTTAACTGACTAATGCACTAGGTGTCCAGAGCCAAGTTCACTTCTTTCTTGTTACAAAGTTCGGTTATTTTTAATTACTGAACAATTATTCACTGAAGTGGAGGTGGCTAGGGGTGGACATTTACCAAGCCACAAAGTGGGGAGGTAAATGTTTAGCACCAGCCACTGACACAGCAGTGAATAGTTGGTTTTTTAAGTATATACTAAAACAGTGAGTTGATATTGCACAAAAAGATGTTTTAAACTCATTTGGTCCTGCAACAACTGCAATATTTTTTGAAGCCAAAATCCCAAGCAAGTTGCTCAGAGATAAATAGCAAAGGGTATGCAGAGTTTGAGAAGCCAATCAGAGTGCACTGTCAGTGCTATTCACTGTTTTTGTAGATAACATTAATTATCTCTTGTACTGAACCAGTATTTTAAAAAATAATCTTGACTTCTTGTAAACCTGAGAAGCTAACCAACATTTTTGTGACTGTTACAATCACATCAGTTGTTAAAACTAGTGAAAGTCCTCAGCATACCTCTCCTAAACTGAACTCTAAGTTACATTTTAACTTAAAATCTTTGACTTAAAGTTCACCATAAGCATGATACATATGATTTGAAAGAAGTGGTATTTCTTACTATTTCCTTTGATTTTTGGTGGCTGTCTATTAATCAAATTCATAGCTAACAAACAGATGTCTTTTGATTATAATAGCTGAATGTTTTGTGTTTTCTGTTAAACATCAATGGCTACAGTTGTAGTAAGCAATCTATATCTATTTCAGCTGTAATGAAAACTTTCCTTTATCTTTTTGATGCTAGCTATTTGCAGTAGGACATTAATTTATTTTAGTTCAAATTTTCCAGAGTTGCATTTCATATATTGTGTATTTGTACATGGACCATAGAAGAGCTTCTGATGCAAAACTATATTTTGTGGGGAAATAAGAAATTATATAAGTTATAACACCAAGAATCATCCTTAAAAAATGACAGGTTTTCATATACATAAAGATCTTTTGGTTTAGGGAAGATCTTGATGGCTGTATCTCATGAGTGAAGTAGCATGGGAGATAGCTGGAATCCAAGCTGAAGACTATGTACTAGTTATGTACCAGTAGTTGTGAAGAATTGAAATTGTTTATGGGGACAACTTTTAGATTATCACCACATATGACCTTGATATTGTATTCTGTGCAAAAATATTAGGATCAGTGTTTGTATCTGAGCAACTGTGCACCTACTCCTCCCATAATGCAACATTAATAACCCTAACTTGGTATCAGTGGACGGTTGTTGAGTTAGCCGTAGGGAAGGGGTGTGTGTGCAGCCACTTAAATACATTTACTGATCCAACCACTGATTGACAGTCCTTATATGAAGACACTCAGCGTATTAGCGGAAGGTCCTACGAGATATCAGGTAAATCTGATCCACTATTTTATAGAAAATCCTTCTGGAAAGTTTACATTGTTTCATCTTCTTTGTGTACATGATTATATTCTGTTGAGGTGATATTTAATGCAAGCTGTTTTTACTCTTTAGAAGTGTTAGGTTTGTCTGGTACAAGCTTAACTTTGAACAAACACTTAAAAATCCAAACAGTGTTCACTATTTTTTTTTTCTTTTTTGAAATGTTACCATATTTTTTGAAGAGTAACCTGGGATTTGAAAACATTTTATAGTGTGGCCTGTCCATCCCTAGTAAATAGCCAAGACATGCATCAACCACTTTATGCAATCTCAGCTTTAACCCACACAGTCTCAACATAAATGGACTAATTCTTGCAGCCTTTAAGAGACAGTTGTGACAAGTTAGGTATGAGAATGTAACAAGGTATCAACCAGGTTTCTGTCAATGACTTTTCTTTATTTTAATTACTTGCCAGCTCATGAATGCAGGGCTCTCCTTTAGAGAACAGGGCTCAACACTAACTTTTCAACTGACTAGACACTTGGTTTGTGACAATTTAGATGTTTTGACAATTTCAGTTTGTTTGCTAGCAAAACTTGTTGGTGGAAATCGAAAACCACCAGCCAAAACTGAATTTCTACTTGTCTGTGGCTAGTGGGCTACCGTTAGTGTTAAGCCCTGGGAGAAGTTAGCTTTTAACGTCAGTTGGGACTACCAGAGTTAAATTAAGATTTGAAATGGTTCCTCAGTGGAATGAGTGTTGAGGATATAAATATATACATTCAAGTGATGGTCTGTGTGCTGTTCTAATTAACAGTGAAATGATAATTATTATTATTATTATTATTATTGTAATTATGCAAAGTGAATGAGGCACATTAATTTTGTCTGAGACTTACACTAAATCAATTTTGTACCTAACTTTTGTAAATAAAGTATTTATATGTTCAGAGATCTATGCAAATTGCCCAAAGAGGTCTTGAGTGTGATTTAAGATGTTGTAATATCATACTTCGTAGCTTGCCATACTACTCGCAGCAACAGGACTCACTTGCGTCTCCTACAAGATCCAAACTTTGTAACTGGAGGTTTTGCTCAGGTACAAGTCCATCCCCTGTGGATTTGCTCCCATCAAAACCAGTTTGCCCCTAAATGAAAACAAACTACTTAGCCTTAATTATTAGGAAAGCTTGGTATTTCACCTGTTTCTTGTTCCCATCACATTTCGTTCTCGTCCAAAATATTCCTGGAAGCCAGGCTTATAAGGTAACTTTCTTAATTGGTCGGGTTGTCCTGAAACCCTAAGTGTGCTGCTTGAATATTTGATTTTGCTAAGTTTAGCAGGATGTGACTTACTCTTTGGTCTGGTCATGGAAAATGAGAGGGGGACGTTCCTTCGTTAGGCTTAGATGGGTGCGTACCGCTGTACAGTCAATAGTGGTTATTCGTTTAGAAGGTAAAACAGTTATGAAGTAATATCGTTCGTCTCTCGATGGAATCGCGTCGCGATCCACATCGGTAGTAACAACATCGTTGAACAATGGATAATGTTCCATTTCCCGGGTATGCAGTTTTTCCATTCAGCGTCTTGAGCACTGTCTCTTTGGTCCACTATAGTCGACTATAGTCCGGATACCTTGGGTAGGGTGTGAACTTGGAGATGGGCAAACTACATGGGCAATACTGAAGATTTGTTTTTTTAGTATAATCCCAAATATAGGTCTCAATTCTTGATACGTGGCTTCTATGAATTGTCCCATTTGTTCTCCAAAATAGGATCGCTAAATGAACGGAGTTTTTTCTTGGCCCTTGAACTCCTAAGAGTGATCGGCATCTAATTTCTCCTTATGATGTCATTGCTGAATCACACATTAAGGTCAGGAGAATTAAGAAAATGATTAACAACTAAAGAAACTCTTGATTGTTAAACAAATTCTCCTTGTCAGCACCTTAGGAAATGTATAGAGAACAGTATGGAGAATATGCATACTGATGTTAGGGAGTAAAGGGTTAAGAGTTCCCCATTCCTTAGTTCCTACACTCGAAGAGACAGGCTCCGAGGCTTTCTACCTTCGTTGTCTGTGCAAAGTTTAAGAAGGGTTTACTAAAGTGACGTCGTGTGTAACACGTGGGTCAAGGGATTTAGTGGGGCAGACTCCTAAGGAAAAAGGCCAGATCCCGCTTACTGAAGTTTTGGAGCCAAAAACTGGGATATTATAGTCTTGTTTGCTGGTGAGGTGGTCTCGTGATGGCGACTTGGTTGGTGGCGACATCACTTGGTCGCGAGGTGACCTTCGTCATACGTGGTTCATTGATGACGGTTTGTGATTAATTGTACCATCTCACTAGCCCAAGGAGGGTTTCACAGTACAAAAAAAAAATAAAAAAAGTAAGACGAATGATAATCATACCTCGCTGAGTAAACCCCTCTTTAATATCCATCCTTCAACTCACAGGATTTCAATGTTTTCAATCATGTCTGCAACGATGGACATTGTTTCTCAAATTTGACACAAATCGAAGGAAACTAATCCTACTCTTGGAAAAAATACATGAAAGCTGATAAAAAAAACAAAATTGAAAATTAAAGAACGCTGAAAAAGTAAAACAAAAAATAAAACAAGGCTTAAACGCGCACATTTCCTCTCTCAAATTCATAAACTGATTCATGTAGAAAAAAGCATCGTTGCACACTGAAGACGACTACCAGCTTGTCACGCAACGCTCCCCTTAAACTGGAAGTTCTGTTGCTCTGACCCCTAAATTAATACATCGAGACTTGAATTATTTTTTCAAATATTTATTGCAATCATTACTTTATGCTTCCAATTACATTCGCTATCATGTATTCTAAAAGTTATCCTTTTCTAAAGTTTGTACAGCTAAAAATATTAGAAATTCTTTTCTTTGAAAGAAATCTAACTTTTATGACTTAAATGTTTTTATTATACATTTACAATTCAATTTGAATTTACGTTACACTGCATAATTTGCATTTGTTTTTATTCGTTCTTATCTTCGTCCCCTTTCGTTCGTTCCCTCTCTTCTCTCGTTCAACAATCGAGAGCTCGTTCGTTTCTCGATCGCCTATTTTTAGCATTGATTGCCGGTTCTTTGCGTGTCATGACTCTACTTGCAATATGCCAAACTTTAAAACTACCTTTGCAAAAAAAACGCAAACGGTAAAGTGGTCTTACAGGAGTTCCAACTGAAAGCTACAAAAACAATGCCTGTATCACACAGCCTTGAGTTCTGCTTTTATTTTTTCGAGGAGATCCATGACAGCATCTATTGTCTGCCCTAGATCTTCCTTTATCAGCTCCGAGAATGATTTTCCGAACAAATGACCGCCAAACACTCCGACTAAAGCTCCGACGAGGCCTCCAAGGATTGGAACAGGAATCAAAACTTGGCCAACTATCATTCCTCCGACACTTCCGCCGATACGACTAAGAGCTAAAATCACATTGTCAACCACTTCTTCGATGAACTTCTCTCTTGAACTAACCAATACCCCATCTTCCCACTTCTTGTACTCCTTGTGAATGTTATAACCAGCCATGAGTGCCTCAACAACCGCGGTCGAGATGACCCCAACGCTGATTCCAACTTTCGAGAGAGCTTTTGGTACAGCCGAACCTCCAGCCACCGCAACGTCGTCCCAAATTTCTGCAACCACCTTCGGTAGCTGTTGTATTGCCTGCCATAGTGTTCTGGTCGTGGCATAGAATGTCTCACAAAAAGCCTTCCACGCTGGAGTCGCCTGCAAGCTGATGTTTAGATCACACAAACACCACATAACAAACGATTCACAGTTGTTGTTTATCGGATGGTAGTCCTTCTCGCCCTCCCTTTTATGGGCCCTCGTAATCACTTCCTCTGTAGAGTACCGTCGCAGTTTCTGTGGCCATACAACTCTTTCTACTTCGACTCTCAACAGGTCCGTCTCCGGATCGACGTAACTCTCTGCGATCAAGTCTCCGTCGGGCAATGCCATTTCCTGAATCATCCCTAGCTGTTCGAGACATGAACCCGAGCCCAAGGAGGTGGGAAACTTTTGCTTCATGAAATTTCTCGGTGTGTTGTAATAATGAATGATCTTCGGCTTCCCGCTCATCTCGTCTTTTCCGCTGCAGAGAAAATGGTGCGCGTACTCTAACGAAGTGCCACGGTTTCTTGTCATCAAGAGGTGGTCGCCTGGTTTCATGTCAGAAAGTCGGTGGATCGGCTCCCTTGCTTGAAGTTGCCATTGAAGAAGCTCCTTTCGCTCTTCAGGTTTAAGTCCCAAGATGTCCTTCCAGATTGCTGAGGATTCGCTTAAAGCCATTCTTCTACAGCATCCAATGCATAGCAAGCCTTCAACTACTCTATTAAAAAGGACCACCGTTTACATATGCGTTTGGGTCCATAGCAAGGGGTTTCCCTATTTTTCATCACTAAAAATACAAGAAGGGACTTTCCCTTCTTGTATTTTTATAGATATTTGTATGAGCTAACCTATTGGGTCGTTCTCATTGGCTGGAGAAGAGGCATTTCGTGTTAAATATTTAAAGCCCTCAAGCAAACCAGGAGGGGAACGGAAACGGCAGCGTGACAAAACAAACTGAAACCAATGTGCAGAACAATGACTCCGTACGAGCATTTCAAAACTTTGCACAACAATGCAAAATAACCAAGTGTTACGCGGTCTGACCCGAGGAAAGTTATTTATGTTTCTGTGTCTGAAACTCAAAGTAGCGTTGTAATGTTACACTTGAGTGAAGTTCTGGGGCTGTTAGTTAAGGTAAACGCATGTGCATGACGCCATTAGCGAAAGTCTTAAGAAACATGAAAATTCACATTTTGGTGATATCATCCCGACTTCTCAAGGTCCCTGTATTGCATTTAGTCGACTATGTTTTACGGGTTAGAGGGGATATAAAGAGCGAACGATAACCGAAAGTTGAGTGTGGGTTCCATAGTACTGTTATTACCTATTTTCGCTACGAATTGGGGCTCGCTTTAATTCAGACCGAAATAAGGGAAGGATGGTAAGTGCTTCCTAGCAAGAGATGCTTGACTAGGGTGGGGAATTTAATGAACTGTGCAGTTGTCCTTATTCTCCCGCAGGGTCTGATGGTACTGTGGTGTTGGCTTGTAGGGCAAATCCATATTGCAAAAATGTTAAGGGACAGAAGGATAGGGCATTTCTTTGGCATTTTGTCTTGGATGGTGGGCGTTTATGCTTAAGAAAGAAAGATTATGATGGTCGAGGTTGATCTTAGTGGACAGCGATATCGTTTTGACCATTCATGCCACGCATCCTCTTCCCAGAGCTTATTGTGTGACCAACCTAACCGAAGGTTGTTGTTAATGATATCGATTATATCATACAATCTACTAATAAAGTACAGCCAATAGAGATAAATTTGCCTTTTTAACAATACTCCACGACTTCTTTCGATATGTTTTACAAGAAATAGTTTCCTATCGGTTTCAGTAATGAAAACTTTTCGTTAGCCTTTGCAGAACAAAGCCTGAGCTCGACATTACAATCGATGATTTTCAATTTGTGACAATTTGCACTAGATAAAAAATTGACTCAAGATCATTTTCGTTATATAGTGTATATGTTCTAACTTTCCCACGACAAGAGTATTCCACCACTTTACATTCTCTAAGAGTTTCTCGACGAGAAGTGTTATTTTACTTGATACGGTACGCTGTACTTGACAAATGGTAAACACCACAGCGTACACTATTGAGTTATGGATGGACGCGGGAGGTTGCTAAGCACGAAAGAAGCGTAAGAGTCGCTCGAGGCGATAGCCGAATAGTCTATCATAACTGAAAACTTTTCTGTCAGGTTAACAAAATCTTAGAGGCCCTTTTAATTTTATTGTCTCAGATCACACCAGCCCAAGGAGGGTTTCACGATCAAAAAGGGAAAAAATGAACAAGACAAACGGTAATCATAAGTCACTGAGCAAACCCCTCCGATTATTTTCTGTCTCAATGTTTCCTGTATATGTATGTAGCCAAAGCAAAGAAGGAATTTGTTTCTTAGTTCGAAGCAGACGTCGGAAGAAATTGATGAATTCGTGGAGAAAAATTCATAAACGCTGAAAAAAACAAATTTTTAAACCGCATACATTGCATTCAGGTTGTTGTATATGAGCCTCTATCAGCTCATAGAGTGAACCATGCCAATGAGAAAACTAACGTTCCCCGCGAATTCTTTCCCGGTTCGTCACGCAACGCTCCCTTTAAACCGGAAGTTCCATCGCTCTGAACCGTAAAATAATAATCAAGACTTCAATTATTCAACGCGATGTTTATTTCTATTATTTCTTTATACTTTTACAATCAATTTCTTTTTTTCTTTTCAGACTTTAAAAATAGTTAACAATATATGCGAAATCCTACTTTGACAGAAATCTAAGTTCTAATTTGCTTTACTCTGCGCTTTTTACGTGCATTTTGATAAGTTCGTACTTCCGTCACATTGTCGCACCAGTTAGTCCTTTCGTTTCTCCACTCGTTCTTTCGTTTGTTCATTTTTTCGATCGCCTGTTTTTGGCATCGGTTGTCGGTTCCTTTACATACCACTCCACGTCTTGAAACTACCTTTACGAAAAACGCTAAAGAGATAGCAGTTTGACAAAAATTTCAGCTGAAGGCAGCAATATAACAAAGCGTACATTACACTACGCTGAGCTGCTTACCTATCGATGATTAGGTGGAGAACAAGACTGTATCTTAACCGTCTTTCATGTTAGAGTGAAACTGTGTATTTTTTATGTTTTACTCGAATTTATGGGGGTGAGCTTTAAGTTTTGCCTTTATTTCATCGAGGTTATCTATGAGTGCGTCGATACACTGCACCAAAGCTCCCTTTACATTTTTTTTCGCTAAGACCAATTTCCCAACCAAATGACCGCTGAAAACTCCGACCAAAGCTCCATCGAGGGCACCAACGACTGGAACAGGACTCACAATTTGGCCTACGATCATCCCAGCGATACTTCCACCTGCACGACAAATAACCAAAATTACTTTGTCAACCACTTCCGCGATGAACTCCTTTCTTGTTTGAACTATTTTTCCACTTTTCCATTTCTTATACTCTGTATGAATGTCCAAAATTGCCATAATAGTCTCGACAACCACAGTCGCCGGAATTACCCGAAAGAGGATTCCGCCTTTCAAAAGCGCATTCCGCAAACCTGCACGTACTCCGGCCGCTGCAACGACGTCCCAAATTTCAACACCCACCTTCGGTAGTTGTTGAAACCCTTGCCAAAATGTTCTTATTGCGGCACTACCTGTCTCACAAATGGCTTTATTCGCTGGAGTCACCTGCAAGCTGATGTTTAGATCACACAAACACCACATAACAAACGATTCACAGTTGCTCTTCATCGGATGGTAGTACCCTCGCTTAATCTATCTCAAGCCCTTGCAATCTCCTCTTCTGTGGAGTGTCGTCGCAGTTCCTCTGGCAAAACAACCGTTTCTACTTCGACTCCCAACAGGTCCGTCTCTGAATTGACATCGCTCTCTGTGATCAAGTCTCCATCGGGCCAAGTTACCTCCTAGCTCTTCGAGACATGAACCCAAGCCCAGGGAGGTGGGCAACATTTGCTTCATGGTACTTTCCGGTGTGTTGTAAAAATGAATGATCTACGGCTTCCCGCCCAGCTCGTCTGCTCCAATGCAGTAAAAATGGTGCGCGTACTCTAACGAAGTACCTCGGTTACTTGTCATCACAAGATGGTCGCCTGGTTTCATGTTTGAAAGTCGGTGGATCGGCTCCCTGACTTGAAGGTACCATCGAAGAAATTTCTTTCGCTCTTCAGCTTTAAGTCTTAAGATTTCCTTCCAATCTGCAGAGGATATGCTTGAAGCCATTTTAATATCTACAGCATCCAGTGTATAGCAAGCTTTCAACTTCTCTACTGGAAAGCATCAGCAAGGGACTTAAATGTACCTTCCGGTTTCCATAACAAGAGATTTTTCCCTTCTTTATTTTCCTAAAAATAGCGCAAAGGACTTTCCTTTTTCTTTTATTTATAGGTATTTGTATGAGCTAAGCTTATTTGAATTAATGTTCTCATTGGCTAGCTCGAGAAAAGACGTTGTACGCAAAATAATTCAAGCCCTTAAGCGAACCACAAGGGGTACGGAAACGGGAGCATAACGAACCAAAAAATCTAATTTGCGTAAGAATGACTCAGTAAGTGCGTTCCAAAACTTTGCACAACAATGCGAAATCACCAAAATATTTACGTTTCTGTTTGGAACTTGGTCTTTCGAGATATTGTGCTGCTAAAAATAGCATATTATTCTACTAGCGTTGCACGATTTCTATCCATATTATGCTACTCCGTCTTTTTCTTTGAGTTCGCTTTTCAAAAAAGACACAAAAAAAGACCAAGTTATATATTTATTATTATTGTTAGTAAAATACACACTTGCTCTGATAAAACTCAACTAATTACTACACTTGATTCCAGACTGGAAGCGGCGACTTAGTGTGACTGAATGTACGATAGACGGTAGCTTAGCCCTTACTATATTGTAACATCGCACAGGTCTTGTATCTATTTATCGTTTGCTATCGGGTGGCTGTTCCGCTTCTTGTATCTGTAAGCTGCTCGACGCCATTTGGTTTCCTGTGAAGGCGCGAAATGTGACCGACGCAATTGTTATGCTACTTCCGGTCAGTCCTTTAGATGGCGAATGAGGCAGTATTGCATTAACCAAGACATTGCAACTTCCGGTCAGTCCTTTATATGGCGAATGAGGCAGTATTGCATTAACCAAGACATTGCAACTTCCGGTCAGTCCTTTAGATGGCGAATGAGGCAGTATTGCATTAACCAAGACATTGCAAAATTGAAAATAAACTGAACCATGGACTGAACTCGAAAGTAATCAATCTTGATTAAAGACTAAGCAAGTCACGACTGTGGTAATGTTCCCTAAAAATCTGCTGATAATTCTTGCAGTGCTACTTTTATTACAAAAAAAAAAGTGCAAGAATTATTCTCGTGTTTCCAAATTATGCCAATACTAGCACAATCTATAAGGGCCTCTTAAGAACTCAAAACAGCGTTCTAATGTTATACTGAAACGAACATGAGTTCTGGCGCTGTTAGGTAAGATGATCACGTCGAGGCATCGGTGAAAGTTTAAAGAAATATGACATTAACGTTCCAATCAGCGTTTTTCTCGGTATGTTTCATGGCATCTACCGGCGTGTTATAATAATGAATGATCTTCGGCTTTATGCTCAACTCGTTCGTTCCGGTGAAGAGAAAATGGCCGTGGTCAACGTTTGTACACTAGCGTTTGTTGGCGCGTTGAGATAATGCGCAATCACCGGTTTACCTTCATCGTCAAAAGCTATGCAGAGGAAATGATAAAGAAGTCCTCGGTATAACGAACAATACTTAGGTTTCAGCCTAGCTAAAGTTACAGTAAAATGTACGCCACAGAACCTCGCTATAACGAACCCTCGATATAACGAACCAATGCCCCCAGTCCCTCAGCACGGCCCAGTCCCTCAGCACGGCTTTGTTAAATTGAAGTTCCATTGTACCCTTCTCCCTCTCCTCTTAATAAAGGAGGGGTGGGGGGGGTGGGGGGGTGGGGGTGGCGCAATCTAATATTGCTAACATCGGTATCGAAGAGTTCTGCAGTGGGATAAAATTTTTTTTGTTGAACTACTACAAGGGATTTTGCTATACTTTCATTTTTGTGAAAACAGAACGAGGGACTTTTCACTTCTTTTGTTTCATTGACATCTAACTGAGCTTATCGATTATTAGAGGATTTTACATTGATCCAAAACAAATTTCTCCAAACTAACATCATTACAACTGTATGGCAGACAGTAGGGAGAATCACTCATGGGATCTTCCTTAGTTCCTATTCTCAGAGAGACGGGCTCCTAGGCTGTCTGCCTTCGTTGTCTGTGCAGAGTCTACGAAGGGTTGACGTAAGCGACGTCAAGGCTTACTCGTGGGTCTCGGGATTTAGTGGAGTAGACTCCTAGTGAAAAAGGGCAAGTCCCGCTTACTGAAGTTTTGAAGCCAAAAATGGTATGGAATAGTCTATCATAATTGAAAACCTTTATGTCAGGTGAACAAAATCTTAGAGGCCCTTTTAATTCTTTTGTCTCAGATCACACCAGCCTAAGGAGGGTTTCGCTCTAGCTCAAAAAAGGAAAAAATGAATAACACAAATGGTAGTCATAACCCACTGGGAAAATCCCGAATTATTTTCCGTCTTTCAACTTACAAGACTTCAATGTTCAGTTCCTATATCGGTTATGTATGTAGCCAAAGCAAAGAAGGAATTTGTTTCTTAATTCGAAGCAGACATCGGAGGAAATTGATGAATCCGTAAAGAAGAATTCATGAACGCTGAAAATGCAAATGTCTAAACCGTATACCTTGCATTCAAGTTGTTATGAACCTCTGTCAGCTCATAGAGTGAAGCATGCCAATGAGAAAACTATCGTTCCGCACCGAATTATTTCCAGGTTCGTCACGCAACGCTCCCTTTAAACCGGAAGTTCTACAAGTTTAGGGCAAAGCTACCGTCTATCGTACATTCAGTCACACTAAGTCGCCGCTTCAAGTATGGAATCTAGTGTAGTAATTAGTTGTGTTTTATCAGAGCAGGTGTGTACTTTACTAACAATAATAATAAATATATATAACTTGGTCTTGTTTAGTGTCTTTTTGGAAAAGCAAACTTAAAGAAAAAAACAGAGTAGCATAAACCACTTTCATAAATGGCTGCCGGTTTAATATTCTTTTTACTATTGCTTAAATAGTGCTTTACTGCGAAGGATCGTGCACATATACGTTTCATAACCGCAGTTCATATATATGTATTTCATATGTTTGTTGTTTGATTTATCATCTTACGGGTTTATGTCGAATTAATTTGATGGCCTGCTCCCAGTTGGCTTGTTAGCTCAATTGGTAGAGCGCTGCACTAGTATCGCAGAGGTCAGTGGTTCGAATCCCGTACAGGCCTGAATTTTTTTCAGGTCTGATTTTCACTATTGCTTAAATAGTGCTTTACTGCGAAGGATCGTGCACATATACGTTTCATAACCGCAGTTCATATATATGTATTTCATATGTTTGTTGTTTAATATTCTTTTGTTTAAATTTAAATTAGCCCTACTGGCCTCGTTCTCCAGTACAAAATTCAAAAGAATACATTACCTCAAGCGAGGCCAGAAGAGCTAATTTAAATTTAAACAAAAGAATATTTATACGGCAGCCATTTATGAAAGTGGTCTATAATATGGATAGAAATCGTGCAATGCTAGTAGCATAATATGCTAATTTTATCAGCACAATATCTCGAAGGACCTAGTTCCAAACAGAAACGTAAATATTTTGGTGATTTCGCATTGTTGTGCAAAGTTTTGGAACGTACCTACTGAGTCATTCTCATGCAAATTGGATTTTTCGCTTTGTCACGCTCGTTTCCATACCCCTTGTGGTTTGCTCAAGGGCTTGGATTATTTTGCGTATAACGTCTTTTCTCCAGCTAGCCAATGAGAACATTCAAGTAAGGTTAGGCCATACCAATATCTATAAATAAAAGGGATGGGAAAGTCCCTTCGAGCTATTTTTAGGAAAATTAAAGTAGGGGAAAGTCTCTTGTTATGGAAACGGAAGGTATATTAAAGTCCCTTGTTGATGCTTTTCAGTAGAGAAGTTGAAAATTTGCTATACACTGGATGCTGTAGATATCAAAATGGCTTCAAACATATCCTCTGCAGATTGGAACAAAATCTCGAGACTTAAACCTAAAGAGCGAAAGGAATTTCTGAAATGGCACCTTCAAGCAAGGGAGTCGATCCGCCGACTTTCAGACATGAAACAAGGCGACCACCTTTTGAGGACATACTACCGAGGTACTCCGATCGAGTACGCGCACCATTTTATCTGCATCGGAAGAGACGAGAAAAGTAGAAAGCCGAAGATCATTCATTATTATAACACCACCTGGAATGCCATAAAGCAAATGTTTCCCACCTTACTGGGCTTGGGTTCACGTCTCGAAGAGCTAGGAATAATTCAGGAGGTTACTTTGCCCGACGGAAACTTGATCGCAAAGAGTGATGTCGATCCAAAGACGACGGAGCTGTTGAACGGAGTCGAAGTAGAAAGGGTTGTATGGCCAGAGGAACTGAGACGATACTCCACAGAAGAAGAGATTGCAAGGGCTCGTAGAAGGTTAGGCGAGAATGACTTCCATCTGATGAAGAACAACTGTGAATCGTTTGTTATGTGGTGTTTGTGTGACCTAAACATCAGCTTACAAGTGACCTCAACCTTAAAAGCCCGTGGTGAGACATTTAGTGCCGCAATAAGAGCACTTTTTCAATCGATTAAACAGCTACCGAAGGTGGCTGCCGAACTTTGGGACGATTTTGCAGCAGCTACAGCCCGAAAGGCTGTGGGAAATGCTCTACCGAAGCTCGGAATCAGCGTTGGGGCAGCAACGACCGTGGTCGCCGAAACTATTATGGCAATTTGGGACATTCGTAAGGAGTACAAGAAATGGAGAGATGGACTATTAATTAAAACAAGAAAGGAGTTCATCGCAGAAGTGGTCGACAGAGTGATTTTGGGTCTTTGTCGAATTAATGGAATTATTGTTGGTATGATCGTAGGCCAAATTGTGATTCCTATTCCAGTCGTTGGTGGCCTCGTTGGAGCTTTGGTCGGAACTTTTGGCGGTCATTTGGTTGGGAAAATGGTCTCAGCTGAAACAAATGTAAAGGGAGCTTTGGCGCAGAGTATCGACGCACTCATAGATAAATTCGATGAAATAAGTGCAAAACGTAAAGCGCACTCACATAAACTCGAGCAAAACGTTGAAAATATACTCTTTCTCTCTAACATGAAAGACGGTAAAGATACAGTCTTGTTCTCCACCTAATCATCGATAGGTAAGCAGCTCAGCGTAGTGTGATGTACGCTTTATTATTTTGCTGCCATCGGTTGAAATTTTTGTCAAACCGCTATCCCTTTAGAGTTTTTCGTAAGGGTAGTTTCAAGACGTGAAGTGTTATGCTAAAAACCGACAGCCGATGCCAAAAACAGGCGATCGAGAAAAACGAACTAGCGCTCGACTATTCAACGAAAGAACGAGTGGAGAAACGAAAGGCGTAACTGATGTGACAATGTGACGGAAGAACGAACTCATCAAAACGCACCTAAATTACGAAGGGTGAAGCAAATTTAAATTCAGTCAATATTTATAGGTACCGAAAGACATTTGATCTCTCCTAAAACTTAGATTTCTGTCGAAGTAGGATTTCGCATATATTGTTAACTATTTTTACATGTAAAGTCTGAAAAGAAAAAAAATTGATTCTAAAAGTATAAAAAAATAATAGAAGTAAACATCGCGTTGAATAATTGAAGTCTAGATTATTATTTTACGGTTCAGTGAATGGCTTACCCTCTTCCATACGTGTGTTGTTTGCTCCTGGTGTCGTTATTTTTACCGATTGAACTTGATTTAACCGTTTTTTTTTTTTTTTATTCCTGGTTTTCTCTTCTTAATCGGTAAAGTAACGGCACCAGGAGCAAACAACACAAGTATGGAATAAGGTACCAATCTTTATTTAATATTTTCACTTTTAACTATCTCCGTGGATATCTTGTAGAGAATCCCATACAAATCCTTATAAATCGATATGTAAATTGTGTTCCCTGTGTGGTTCTTAAAGAGAGCTTGGGCCGCCTATGCCTTCATTGTCAAAATCTATGCTGAGGAAATGATATTCGTAGTGATTCAAGCCGAACGTAGAACCTTTCCGGACCAAATGGTGTCCTAATCTAATGTCTGTAAATCTATGGATTGGCTCTCGGCAGCAAAGAAACCGACTGAGAAATGGCCTCTTCGTCTGCGATGTCTTTAATTCCATCAATACATTTCCTTAAGTCTTTAGACATTTCACTACATCTACGCTAGTGCCAGAACTTGAAAACTGCCTTCGGATCTGTGTTCTTTGTACGGCTGGGGACAATATCTACTGGATCGAAGACCAAAGAACTACTGACTAACTTTAAAACCCGGAGCTGTATTTAAATACAGTGGAACCTCGACTTAACGAACCTCGAAGTCCTCGGTATAACGAATCAATTGCCCCAGTCCCAAGGCACTTTGTTAAATCGACGTTCCACTGTACCCTTCTCCCTTTCCTCTTAATAATAAGAGAGGTTTGCCGCAATCTAATACGACTGACACCTGGTATCGAAGAGTTCTGCAGTGGGGTAAAATCCTTTGTTGAACTACTACTAAAGGAATTTTACCATACTTTCATTATTGTGAGACCCGAACGAGGGACTTTTCCCTTGTTTTGTTTAATTGACTTCTAACTGAGCTTATCTTTAATATTCATATATTTTTGGGCAAACACGACACATTTCAAAACAACTGCTTAATCCTGCCGGTTGCATGTGGGTTCGTGTTGCATACTAGCGTATATCCCTTAAACAGGCGCCAAGCGCTTATTTATAGTTCTGGGCACCCCAAAAAAGGGGGAGGAGAGGTTCAACCTCGCTAAGGAAAAATGCCCTGGGAACTAGGTTGGTAGAGGGTGGCGAGGAGAAGATTTATTAGAAGGAGTGCATTTCTTTCTGTGGTCCCTGTTTAAGTTTAATTTCCGATAAAATGAATTGCCCTATTGTCCTTGGGAAGTTTAAGACTATCTTTAGAGTATCTTTGACTATCGCTTGGTGTAATAATAGACGATAAACTCGATTGGCATAGTCACATCGAAAAACTAACCAAAAAAGTCGCCTCTGGTATCGAGGCCCTAGAGCGAATTAGGCACCTGATCCCAGCATCAACCTTACATCTCATTTACCAAACTTTAGTAAAACCTCACTTTGCTTACTGTGACACTGTTTGGGGTAGCTGTGGGAAAACGCTACGAGACAAACTGAAGAAATTGCAGAATAGAGCAGCCCGTGTGTTGACATTCTCTAACTATTATGCTGATGCAACTGAGCTACTCGAGTTTTTAGGATGAAAAATCTTGCACGCCAGCAGGAAATCCATAAAGCCACCATGATGTTTAGATGTCTGCACGAGCTAGCTCCAGGGTATCTATATTCAAAGTTTACGTGGCGTGACTCTGCTTATGACCTCAGGGACTCTGAAAATAAGCTCAATGTGCCATTACCGCGCACTGATTATCACAGAAAAAGCTTTAGCTACATGGCGCCACATTATGGTACATTCTACCACGCGATATAAGGAACACAGTCTCTGGGGTTGTTTAAACCTAAGATCAATGACATTCTTTAAGTCTAACGCACGGCATTCAAGGAAAACAGCTTTAGTGTTATAGTATGTAGTTTGAATTTTAAATATCTTAGCGTATGTGATATGTATTTTTATGGGCTGATGAATTGATCGTGTTTAAATAAAGATTAAATAAATAAATAAATAAATAAATAAGTAAATAAAGAACAGCGAATGTTGTCGCGCTGCTTTAGGTACGATTTTAAAAGGTTGATCCGGGTGGATGGAAACTTAATCACCTCTATAACTTAGAGGAAATACTTCACCCAAGTTCTTGAGATACGAAAACAACCATTTAGTTTAGCAGGATGTGATTTACTCTTTGATCTAGTCTTGGAAAATGGAAGGGGGGGAGCTTTCCCTCGTCAGGCTCAAACGGGTGCGTACCGCTGAACAGTGTCTGTGGTTTTAGGGGTCTTAAGTCTTAAACAGGGTAAAAAGTAAATAGTAGATATTTGCTTTAAAAAATAAAACAGAAATAAAGTATTATCGTCTCTGGATGGAGTTGCGTCGCGATCCACATCGGTAGTAGCAACATCATTGAATAAAGGATATTATTAAAAACTAGATCATTGGATAATGCAATTCAAGACTTTTTATTGGCTTAGCCATTATGGTATATTTAACAACTATTCACCGAAGTGGAGGTGGTTAGTGGTGAATAGTTGTTTTAGTATATACTAAAACAGTGAGATAATATACACCACCATCGTCAATTTGAGTGATTTCTTCGCTTGTCACAGATGCAAACCGCGACGCCTTTTTTTCCCGAGTTGCTCGGAGGTAAATAGCAAAGGATATTCACAGTTTGACTAGCCAATCAGAGCGCTCCTTCAACGCTATCCACTGTTTTAGTATATACTAAGAGCCAATATACCATAATCTACAAATATGGCATGCATATGCGTCAGCTTAAAATCAAAAGGGAGCTAAAAATTCCGGTTTCTTCTCACAAAATAATAATTTCTAGGGGGGCGTTATTATTAAACCAATTATCTCAATGTTGCTTAATTAACAAAGTACCAAGTTTTTTGTGAAAAATCCATTTTCCAGCATTAAACAATCAAATATGTCTATTTAATGTAAAATCAGGTGAAAAAGTTAGGGTTAGGGTATTTTTTAGGGTTAGGGTTAAACAACATTAGGCAAAAATAAGCACTGCACTTGTACTGGTGGAACATAATCTGGTTCATTGCAGAAAACACTATCAGCAATTGTAGAACACTTGTTGCACCATTGGGTTCCGGGCGGGTAAGTGGGGACATTAGCTCCAACCCGATCAAATGGACGGTAGAACCGCCTCGGGACTTTTCTCTTCGACAGCTCTTTGGAGTGCTTCAAGAGTGGACACGAGCAATATTCATTGGCTTCCCGAGTTGCTCTAATCCAATGCCGAGTGCAAGCCCAGCAATTTAAATTTCCGTCCACAAACCGAGCAATGGCCCCGTCAAACCGCGTCAATCGACCTTGGCATGTTTCTCCAGCTCGTGTTCGCTTAATAAACCAGTAAGTCCGCTCATTGGGCTTTGCATGTGAACTAAAGAACAATAAACACCGCGTAAGATGTCTTCTGCTAAGTCTTCGATAAATCTATCGTGTTAAACGCGCTGTTTTCACTAAGTGTACAACCTTTAAACCTCAGTGTACAAAAATGTAAGTGCTGGTCAATGAACGAGGGAACTAGCGATAAGATTTCTTTCTACCGTTTTCAGTTTGGGGCTACTTTTTCACCAAAAACTAGACGAAACTTTTTAAAAACGCCGCCATTTTTTCGAAGTTTGTTATGGTGCCCAGGCCATTGGCGCCAGCGCGAGCCAAGAGATCTCCCACATGCGCCGACGTTCTTCTGCCCTGTTTTTCCCGCCAACACTCGTTCCATCCTTAGCTTGTTCGCCTTTCCGAAACCATTTTTTGCAGCGAATGTGAAAGTCTTTGCCACAATTGGCAAAATTTTGTTCGAATTGCGGTTCTAGATCGACATCTCCTACTAAGGCTTCTACCATCGGATTTTCCGAATTTAGAAAAAGGAAAGAAGAAGAAAGAAGAGGAAAGTTTGAGCCCAAAGGGAAGAAACCCAAAGTGACTACTGCTAGTAAGAAGAAGGATGTTCTTGTCAATATAGGAGTAATGAAATACTGTAATGGTGAACTTAAAAAATGTAGAGGGAAGACATTGCCAATTACTACTAGCACAGATGCAAGTGCAAATCAGATAAAGGAGAAAGCAGTCACTAAACATACAAGTCACGATGAAAGCCTGCATGATGGATTAGAGTATGTTCTTCTTTACCCCGACGGTAGCGAGATAGTCAATATACCAGGATCTAATGAGCCCTTCGTATTGGAGAAATACAGAGAAGAAGTTGGGAGGCAGTACAAGAGAATAACATTGTTTATCAGTACAAAATCAGATTTTCTGTTTTCCGAAATGCCCAAGATGTCGAACGTGGAAAGCGAACCACAAATGTCCAGTGATGATAAAGAGTTGCAGCAGAGCATTTAAGATAGCTCAGCCAAAGTAAGTGGTTAAAGTATATTGTTTTACATATAAATCAAAAAGAAGAAGTGGTGATATTTAGGGGAAAAACATAGGGGCATTTTAGACGTTAACTTCATAACCTAAAAGATTTCATTGCTTTAGGGGCCGATTATTGAGTATTTTTAGTGACGATGGTGTTTATTCGTATACTTTTCTTTTGTCCTGTGGCAGGGGATTTAAAGGTTATTTAGGAAATGTCAAAATCATAATTAAAACTTTGCTAATGCACTCACTTATCTATACAAAGCCCAAAGCGGGGTGGGGGTCGGGCAAAGGGTTAGCATTTTTTTTTTTTACAGGGAGAGGATCTTTTGACAGAAATTATAAGCTAATGTGAATTCTTACTCTCAGGGTCATTCATCCAACTTAAAAAAAAAAAAACTGAGCCCAATTTTTGTTGTACAATTTTGTTTGGAGGAAATATCTAAAGATGAAATTGCTGCCAAGCCAAATAGTTGTGGGTATGTTTTTCATGAGGTTTGTCTCAAAGAGTGGTTAGTCAATTGTGATTCCGCTGCAAAATGCCCTGGCTGCCAGAAAGTCTTCACCTCAAGTGCGAGCACTTCCATTGCAAACAATACAAACATGAGCAGTTCAAACCAAAGTCACAAAGATCATTTCACCCCAAATGCCAGCACCTCCATTGCAAACAATGCAAGCATGAGCAGTTCAAACCAAAGCCAGAAAGATCTCTTCACCCCAAGTGCGAGCACCTCCATTGCAAACAATACAAACATGAGCAGTTCAAACCAAAGCCAGAAAGATCATTACACCCCAAACGCCAGCACCTTCATTGCAAACAATGCAAGCATGAGCAGTTCAAACCAAAGCCAGAAAGATCTCTTTACCCCAAGTGCGAGCACCTCCATTGCAAACAATACAAGCATGAGCAGTTCAACACAAAGCCAAGTTTATCAGACATCCAGTGGCCTTGACTATATGTATGTTAACAGACAGTATGGGGACATACTCTATGTTTCTGATGATTCAGATGGAGAGGACAGTTATGAAAGTATTATACACATTCCTGAGGAGACCGAAGCTGGTACAACAAACACGTTTACCGAGAATGCTTGGGAATTTCATCGCGGGCTCACCTAGAGAAACGAATTACAGTGAGATGTTTTAAATAGTATTAAAAAGGTTACTGTGCTGCGAGTAGATTTTTAGTAAACAATTTTGGCATTTATTATTGCTCGAACTTTGAGCGGAATCTTTCTTAATTTGTTCAACGTCCCCTTTGGCTTCTTAAAACAGTAAAAACGCCTAACAATAGGGGCTTGTTATTGGAAAAAGTTAATTATCTCTTTAAAAGCTAGAACGTCAACAACGACAACAGCAACAACAACATTTAGTTATACCACAAAGAAATAAGATAAGAAACATTAAGAAACTATATATTTAGCGCCTACTTCTAAGCTCTTTCGTGTTACGTGGGTAAACAAATTACATCTACATTTTCATTTTTACACCGTCAAATTCGGTGTTTCGGCTGTTCCGGTGTTCCGGGGTGTTCCGGGAGAGCAAGTCTGTATCTTTACTGTCTCTTATAATGGAGAAAATTGCGTAAGTGAACTTTAGGTTTTGCTTTCATTTCATCGAGTTCATCTATGAGTGCGTCGATGGTCTTCCCTAAAGCTTCCTTTGTTTCCTCTGAGAACTGTCTCCCAGTTAAATGACCGCCAAACATTCCGACCAAAGCTCCAACGAGGCCACCAACGACTGGAACAGGAATCATAATTTGGCCTGCGGTCATCCCAGCGATACTTCCACCTGTATGACAAATCGCCAAAATCACTTTGTCAACCACTTCCGCGATGAACTCCTTTCTTGTTTTAATCAATACTCCACCTCTCCATTTCTCGTACTCCTTGCGAATGTCCACAATTGCTACAATAATCTCGACGATCACGGTTGATATTACCCCAATGCTGATTCCGAGTTTCGAAAGAGTCTCTCCCACAGCCCTTCCGGCTGCAGCCGCTGAAACGTCGTCCCAAATTTCGGCAACCACCCTCGGTATCTGTTGAATCCCATGCCAAAATGTTCTTATCGCGGCACTTCCTGCCTCACAAAGGGCTTTCGACGCTGAGGTTACCTGTAAACTGATGTTTAGGTCACACAAACACCACATAACAAACGATTCACAGTTGTTGCTTGTCAGATGGTAGTCCTTCTCGCCTAACCTATCACGAGCCCTTGCAATCTCCTCTTCTGTGGAGTATCGTCGCAGTTCCTCTGGCCATACAACCCTTTCTACTTCGACTCCGTTCAACAGCTCCGTGGTCTTTGGATCGACATCACTCTTTGCGATCAAGTCTCCGTCGGGCAAAGTCGCCTTCTTTATTATCCCTAGCTGTTCAAGACATGAACCCGAGCCAAGGGAGACCAGAAAAAATTGCTGAAAGGCATCTTTCGCTGTGTAGTGAATGATTTTCCGCTCTCCACTTATCTCGTCTATTTCTATGCACAAAAAATGGTGCGCGTACTCTAACGAAGTACCACGGTTTCTTGTCATCGAGAGGTGGTCGCCTGGTTTCATGTCAGAAAGTCGACGGATCGGCTCCCTTGCTTGAAGTTGCCATCGCAGAAGCTCTTTTTGCTCTTCAGGTTTACGTCCCAAGATGTCCTTCCAGATTGCTGAGGATTCGCTTAAAACCATTCTTCTACAGCATACAATACATAGTAAGCTTTCAATTTCTCTACTTTAACGCATTACAAGAATCCTTTATATATCTTTTGGTTCTATAATAGGGGAATTTTCCCCTCCGTCATTAAAAATAGCACAAGGGACTTTTCTCTCTTTTGTTTTTCTCATGGGCTGGAGAATGACGTCCTACGCAAAATATTTTAAAAAAGCCCTCAGGCAAACTACGAGGGGAAGGGAAAGGGGAGCAAGGCGAAACAAAAATATCTAGAGAGCGGGGCAATAGCTCCGCATGTATATTTAAAAACTTTTCAAAACATTACGAAATCACCATTGTGTTCAAATTTTCCCTTCTTTCTCTCTCTTTCCTCAAGTTATGAACGGGATTTCCTGCAATCTAAGATTACTGACATTTGTGCAAACAAATGTGCATAAATTGTACCGAGGGGGGGCATTCCCCTTTTTCGGTTTTGGTTACTTTTTAGGTAATTTTTTTCGGTTTTAGTGACATAAAACTTCGGTTTTTCGGTTTCAGTTTTCAAAACGGTTTGCCGATTTTCCGTTTTATAGCATTTGGTTTTCGGTTTTTGTGTGAAAAATACTGACGGGTTTTAAGATGTGAAATCCGATGTGATATATTTTCGGATTTTCCTTCAAACATTCAATTCGTCACTTCAAACATTCGTCACTTCAAACATTCGTCACTTCAAACATTCAGTTCGTCACTTCAAACATTCAACTCGGCAATTCAAACGTCCAATACGTCAAATGAAAGATTCAATTCGTCACTTCAAACACTCAATTTGGCAATTCAAACGTCCCATTCGGCAATTCAAAGATTCAAACGTCCCATTCGGCAATTCAAAGATTCAATTTGTCAATCGAACATTCACTTCGTCATTTCAGACATTCGATTCGTCAGTTGCAACATTCAATTCGATAATTCGCCGGTTGAAATATCAATTCTGACATTCACTCTCGACGTTCAAAGTTTCGACATTCACTTTCGACATTCAAACTTTGAACATTCACTCTCGACATTCAAAGTTTCGACATTCCCTTTCGACATTCACTTTCGACATTCACTTTCGACATTCACTTTCGACATTCACTTTCGACGACACCGCGGAAAGACGTTTTTTAGGGCACGATACAGTATTTTACTGGTCAGCGGACACCTCAACGAAACCATGAAATGCGGATAACTTTTACAATGTTTTTCGCCGTGAGTCAAATCGACAACGTAAAAAGTCAAAACTTAGAAAGAATACCGTAAACTTAGCTTTGAAACTCGGCTCACCTTTTGGATAGTTCTTAAGCTCAATTATATAATTTGCCAAAGCCGAACTGAAGTTGCACACGATATGAAATTGCTGTTTTTCGCTGGCGGCTCCGTGGCAACTAAGTTTTGTTTATAAAAGAGCTTATGCACCAAGGCTAAAAATGAGACGATTTTTGAATGGTTGAAGCGGTGATCCGAGGACGCTGCACTATCAGGTTTGTAAAGCAGTGGCTTGAACCGTATAAATGGGCATGTCAACGGCATTTCGGTCAGATTCGCCGAAAAGAAGACAAAACATGCCCGTGTAGCACGGCCACCCTATCCCCACTAGTTACTGTATGTATCATAGTTGGCCAAAAAACCTACGACTGTAACATGCATAGGACTGAAGCCCCCAAAAGTACAAAGACTGGCTCAACTAGAGGAAGAATAAACCGAGGTATGCTTTAAGTACAAAATGTCCATTATAATGATAATAAAGAAGTTTTCACTTTCCATCTTAGTTTAATTTTTTTTCTGAGAAGCTGTAATTTTATGTCTGAGCAATAGTTTTACTTTCCCAACAAGTATTTCTCATTACAATTATGAATTATTTGTAGTATGTCTATTTTTTAAGCTGCTTTTCCCTCACTAATCATTTTATTTTATTTATTTTTGCTTTTTCTTTTCTTTCTTAACTAACTTAATGCCATCTGCAACATAAAATGTACTGAGCTAACAGAATACTTCTGCTTTATTTAACTCCCTGATTCACAAAGTAACATTACCATCTTGGTACTACTAGAAAACAAATTTTTAAGAAACAAAACTACTGTAAGGTAAAATAATTATTATAATATAATTTAATCGATGTGAATAAAGCACTGCATTGTCTTTTCTCATATTCCAACAGCCTTGAATGAATCAACTATCTTCTAAACTTGATTTCTTATATTCAGAAGCTGCATGCCTGAGTTATAAACAAAGAATTCTTGTTGGTTGTTAATGGAGGTGTAAAGAACATAATGATTATGATGATTAATCTTCCAAATTAGAAATGTCAGAGGGAAATTATCTGAAGTATTTTCTGAAGTCGAACAAATGAAGTTAAAAAATGTTCAGGAGAAAATTGATTAGATTAAGTCAGCTGTCAATTCCCAGATAACAGTAAATCATGAGGAGTAACCAAAAGCTTGTAATTAGCATTTTACTGCTGTACCCATCTAGTCAAATAAAAATCAGTGATGGGATATTCCCAAACATGAACAATGATAGCACCATGCAGATGTCCTTTTCCCAACTTATTACAGGGAAGGGGAGCACTGGTATGGCTACGCTAGTGGTAGTCAATAAGAAATTCTCAACAAGTTTCAGCAATATACATATATTTTGCCACCTCGAAAAAAAATGGTTACAAGTCAAATAGGAATGTTTCATAATGATGTTCTCAGTGTGGGGATATGATGTAATATTACTGATGGGGATCATAAATATATCTTATTAACCAAGCGGGAGGGCCGTACTGGGAGAATATCGGCCCGAGGTCTTAACAGTATGGACCAGGCCGCGCTCGGTCCGTACAAAAAAGGCCGAGGGCCGATATTCTTCCAGTACAGTCCCAAGCAAGCTTGGTTGATAAGAGATTTATTATACGACTGAGGTTCAAAGGGACACAAGTGCAGTATCATTCGGGACCATTCAGGACAGTGCCCGGTCCAATACTGAGAGAATATTGACCGGCAATAGAGCATTTTCATTGGTTGATTTTAGTTATTGGCCCTCTGGCTGCCCGAGTCGTGTAATAATTATCCTTACAGTACTTCAGAGCATGTGATGTATATGATTCCTTAAGCACATGGAAACTATGTGAAGCTATGCAAAGCTAATCTAAAAAAAAATGAATTGAAGAAGAAGAAGAGTGGTTGATTATTTGCATAAATTAATGCAGTGCACATGCAAGGTAGTGGAATATACTTCAGGTAAACATACATGTACCTGTAAAAGTTTCAAATGACTGAGTTATAAAAATTTAATAATAATAATAATAATTATAATAAAAAAGTGGGTTTCATTGAAAATGCTTTCGTGTTAAACAAATACAGCTGTTTGGGAAATTAAAGTAGCAGTTGTAGTAACAAGTACAAGCAAACGTACCAAAGACAAGTAATGGAGATCTACAATCGATTAATATTAATAAAGACTTAATTCAAGATAAATTGTAAATGAACCAATCATGCTGGACGGTCTCAAATACAAACAAATCACAATTTCTTCGATTTCCACTCCCTTTGTAAACATCACCATTATATGAGCTTAAGTCAGGCGTTATTCTGTTCATGAGAGATAAGTTGTTGATAAAACTGCAAGTATATGAAATGAACAAATGTTTTCATATTTTAATTTGGATCTATCAACAAAGTTGAAATGGTAAATTGGCAACCGTAACGATTACAAAAGCTGACGTTTCGAGTGTTACGGACATTCGTTCTTAAAGGCACAGAAAATCAGAAAGGTGGAATGGCGAAAAATCAGTCTAGAAAGGTAAAATTCTCAACCAAGCGAATGATTTCCAAAAGGCAAAGGCACCGCACGTCGGCGCAAAGTGAGTGTGAATATTTTCACAACTCAATAATTACGTGTATCGCTTCATGCTAATAACACTTAAAAATCCAACCAGTCTTCAGACTCGCTGGAAAATTATCTTACAGAACTAATCTCTTGCTTTGTCTGGATAACTATCGCTGTTTTTGACAATTCTGAAGGCGAGGGCGACTGACGAACCACGATCACACTTCGTAACGACGGCCAGCTAAAGTCAGCAAACAGCACAAAACTCCAAACAAAATGATTCCCCTGTACCGCTATTTGTTAAGACGTGGTTTTAGTATTAAAAACCCATCCAAAGGATCAACCATAATAAACAAGGAGAAGTATCATGGATATTTTCCGACTTAAAACCTTGCAAAAGGCCGACGTTTTCATCGAACTAGTCCACAAACACATGGAAGCACTTGGCAGCCTAATGTTGATGACCACTGACCACTGTGACGTCACCAAAACGTATTTCCGCGGTGTCACTTTCGACATTCACTTTCGACATTCAAACTTTAAACATTCAAACTCAGCGTCCGTTTGGTCTGGGTACGAGAATGTGTCTCAGACCTCTCTCGGTCTTTTTCGTGAGTTACTTTTGACGCGGCGTGACTTACGTAGGGCCCATTATTTAGTCGAAATAAAACTTAGACCGTGGTTAAAGGATGGTAATGGACCATGAGATTCTAATTATAATCATGTTACGTAAGGAAAGATATGTTTAATTGAAATTAGTCTGTAGCATATGCCTGCTTGGTTTTACAATTTAATTATGGTGAAGAACGCCTACCTGTTTGAGTTGAGCAGATTGAAGTCTAGTTAGCCGGAGGTTTTAATAAACCTCGCCTAAACTTCGTTTCAATAGACGGTCCTTAATGTTGCTGCTAACTTTCTAACATAAGTTCAATCTCGTTTATTCTAATGGGGGGTGCGTGTTGAGAACCGGTTAGTACATGTGCTGACAGTTTGCATGATTTAGAATGACAAATTTCCTCATAAGCCTAAAACTACTGACCACTCACTGTACGTCAAAAGTTATTTGTACGACACAATTTCATCTGTTGTGGTTTAGATTTATCCTTTGTTTGAATGTTCTTTTCCTTTGTTTTTGGGTATGGTAATGTCTGATACTAGGTGTGGAACAATGGGAAATAAAAATTTAACCCATTGACACTTACGTGTAACACGTGCCCTCGAAAAGTGATAATTTTGGAGAAACAAGAAAGCAAACACAATGCGCGGTAAATTTGTAAAAATCACGTTTTCCAAAAAACAAGCTCCAGTGAAAGAAGACAAATTAAAGAACTTATTTCCAACGAAAAAAGCGATAAGTGCATATTACGTTATAACTAAAAAATCAAGATGAAAGTTAAAAATCGCAAAATATTTTCGCATGGAATCTATCGATAAGAAGCAAGACTAAAATGGGCAAGAAATATTTCGGGACGACAGATTTATTCAAAACAGTTTTTCATTTGCTGTTATAAGCGAAAAACGTACGAATTTCTTTCGTGTACAAAGCCCACGCGGTAAAATTCATCATGCTTAGATTGTTGTTTACTTGCCTTCATGGCCAGAAAATTGCGCAGCATTATGCTGAAAATTCTGAAAAAACTTCGATTTGACTAAAAATCTTCAATTAATTGACGAATCGAATGTCTGAAATGACGAAGTGAATGTTCGATTGACAAATGGAATCTTTGATTTGACGAATTGGACGTTTGAATTCCCTAGTTGAATGTTTGAAGTGACGAATTGAATGTTTGAAGTGACGAATTGAATGTTTGAAGTGACGAATTGAATGTTTGAAGTGACGAATTGAATGTTTGAAGTGACGAATTGAATGTTTGAAGAGACGAATTGAATGTTTGAAGTGACGAATTGAATGTTTGAACAACAAGTTTGAATTTTGGCGAGAATGGATACCCATAAATTTCAGCGGTAGTCTACCCATTTCGTTTCTGGCGGCCATTTTCGTTTCTAAGCTGGTCGCAATGTTTGTCTGAGTCTGTGCGGTGAGTCTCATAGGTTATCACGTAACAAAATCTATTTCTAGTAATAGTTTAAAGCGCTATTGAACGGCCACCCCGTGTTTACGAGTGATTAGGAATAATCTGCTGGATATCGTCACAGAAATAAGTGGTCGATGATATGCGATTAATCGCTGTAGTTCGCTTATGTTATAGTTTACCCTATCTAATATTATGCAACTTTTTCCTTAATAGATCGATTAAAACCAGAAATCATTTATACGGTTTGCGTTATCCAGTGGATTAATAAACCCCTTTTTCTCCCCGGATCACTTATGTCTGTAAATCTATGGATTGGCTCTCGGCAGTAAAGAAGCCGACTGAGAATGACCTCTTTGTCCGCGATGTCTTTAATTTCATCAACACATTTCCTTAAGTCTTTAGACATGTCACCAGTATTGTCCTTGGGAAGTTTAAGAACGAGGAATGTTGTCACATTGCCTTAGGCTCGATTTTAAATGATAGAACTGGTGGATGGAAAGTTCCTCAGCTCTATAGCTTTGAGAAAATACTTCTCTCAAATTCTTGAGATATGAAAATAATCTCTCACTGGATTTACTAAAACTCAATTCCAGTTACTTGTAGAGTCGCACTAATTTATTTTTGTAAAGTCAAGTTAAAAATACATTTCAAAATAATTGAAGTCCTTAGTTATCAAGATCAACTTTATCAACTGGGTGGTGTGTTTCTTTCTCTTCAACACCTCAAGCTCTGAGAGATTTTTATCGCATTATTTACACTCGCTATAAATGTTGGGGCGACTAAACTTACACATGTCGTGTAGAAAATAAAATTTACTGTTTAGGAGAAAACTGTTCAGTGTCTTTCATTTACTCGGATAAATGTGAGGCCAAAGCAAAAGAAAAGGCCCAGATATCCCTCAAAAGCTTCTCAACTGCTTCACTGTTACTCCAACTATTGGGTAATCCAGCCTTGACAACAACTTCCCATCGTGTGAACACTTTACTGAAGGCAGAAGCGTGTTTTGTTGGTCGAGAATACTCAGTAACCTCGTTCACGCTGATGCGAAGGGCTTTCCTGAACTCGCTTAGCATTGCCAAGTCTTCGTCTAGCTTGTATGTTCGAGACTTTTTGTGTCGAATCAAGGCCACTTCTTTCCAGACTTCCGGTTTAACTACAAAAGGACATCGGGAAGCATGCGCGTGATTTTGAGACTGCAAAATATCACGGTACTGCTCATAAGCAGTTCCACGTATGTCCTCGGAGCGCAGTGCATGGCGGGTCTGTAATACGAAACGGACATCAGTCTCGACTCCGTCTAAATCAGTGATGTCATGATCTTCGGGATTTTCCTGCCAAGCCCTCTTTACATCCACTGCGCACCAGCGCAGCTTGGGATACATGATTTCGTGAAAATTAAAAGCTTCATCTGTGAGCACACAGAATTCCTGATCCGTGTGTATTTCAACCAGGTAGCACTCTGAGCTTTGCTCTTCTACAAACCCGCGCTGTGTAAGAAAACTCATGATTTTCTCATGCGAAGAAACGATTGTAAAGAAAGAGCTTCGAGAGGGTTTCTCCTTTGGCATCTTTTTGCCATCTTCTCCTACATCGTTACTCTTTCGCTTCTTGACTTTTCGACTTTTTAGAGTCCGCACGTACTTTTTGTCATTTCTTGGAGTGGTGGAGAGCACACTGGGTCGAGGTTTGTAACCACGTGACAGATTTGTTTGGAACACACTTACAGTCGGAGATTCTGTGTCCTCAGTAAATGATTTCGGAATATTTAAAACATAAATGCGTCCGAAGCGAACAGCTAATTCCATTTCACCATGAATGGAAGGCACATAGTCCCTCTCTATTACCTAGAAAAAAAGGGGAGGAAGGAACTTGAAGTAATTTGAATCAAGGTCTTGAATTACAAATTCAAGCGTTCAACAGAAGGTAATGTAAAGGAAAATGGCACAAAGAGAGACAAAAAAAATTCAGGGAAATAATGCGCACCCACCCCTCCCCTAGCCCAACCTTAACTCCAACTTGTTGTTTATTGCTGGGTTATGGGAGGGGTAGGTACGCGGTTGCTAGGTTACTGACATTGATCACAAATGGATCGGAGAGCTCGAGAGAATCATTTCTGGCACGAAGATCTCCGAAGTCTCCCGATGTCCACCCGAGGGTATTCAAAACTTATAGAACAGGGTACAAACTACTGTAATAGTAATCATAACTCATACCTGAACTTGAGTGAGAAACCTTTCTTTAAAGCTTTGAAACTCATACCGGGTAAAGGCTGCTCCGATACGTTTAAGGCCAGATCTCGGATTTATCAGCATGGGCACGTACAAAGCCAGACTATCATGGGTGGGGTGGTGATTTCCGTAGTACGGCACCAAAGTGATGCGATCGTCGTCACTAAGGCTACCCTCTACCACCATGAGTTTGGCTTCCTTAACAAAGCACACTGACATAATGGCAGCCTTGTTACGCAAGGCTTGCGTTGCCATCGCATTCAGTGCTCGCTCTACCGACGCCACAGCGGACTCAGTACCAATAGCTTGAAGAACAAGGCCAAATCCTGAACCGGGGAGACTGGGACGAATTGTTACTCTCGCACCAGTCTTCTTTGACAACTCATACGCGTTATGCCTTTCTGAGCCCGTCATGGCATATGACAGCTCTTCTGACAGGAAAATAACACGGTCGACTTCTGAAGCACTGATTGTAAGAAGCACTTCAACGTCACCGTAAAGTGCCAATAGATGAAAAGCGCGTTGCATGTGCTCCTTGAGCAGGCGCAAGTGTTCTGTGTCCAGCAGTTCTGCTAGTTTGGCCACGCCTAATAGTGAGGCAAATGGCTGGGGAATTTCTGTATCGAGAGTGGAGTTGTAAGCTTGAAAAAAATTCAGCAGAATTTCACCGATTTCTTCATCACCGAGAGTTATTGGAACACTGGCCTCGTCTTCTGAGGATTCCAATGACGGTAAAGATGCAAGAACATTTCGCCATTCCTGAATAAGTATTGCGTCGCTCACTTGTCCGATTGAAATCTGTAAGCAGCGCCTCCAGACACTTTCCACGTTGAAATTTTGCATCAAGTTCTTGGAAACGCAGAATATCAGCAACAAGAAAGTTAACTCGTTCGACTTGATTCCTGCCTCAACACCATGTCCTGTGAGCCCCGTCACATGACCCCAGCTAAGGAGGAGACGGAGAACTGGCAAGAGACCTGGGTAGGATTTAATGTAGCTTGATAACACGATAGCTTTGAGGAGCCCATCCCACGAGGCTGAGAGGTCGCCGACTACTTTAACTAAGGGACCGCCATAATTGGATGGGTTCTGGCAAGAAATCACCTGAAACAAAGATACAAAGAGCGTAATTAGAAATCGTTATTTTCAAGGAGACAATCTCCTGGCATGCATTATCAGAATAAGCTATGCCAAGAAAACTCTTGGCCCAACGGAAAACTTCTTAGAAGTTCTTCACTGAGATTCATCGTCATGTTTATGTCATTTTTAAAAAAGCATGATGATCTGTCTTTTTTTTCCTCCCTTTCTGAATTGAAGAGCAACCTGATAATATGATAATGTACTAATTATCGGGCCAGAGTAGGGAAGGTAAGAAACAAAAGTCGAACATATAAATTTATCCAGCGCTGGAGAATCTAAGCATTGATGATGATTGTATTGAAAATTTCTGCACCTATACAAGGCGTCGCTACTCCGAAATGAGTAGGGTGGATCCCCAAATAAACAATGTAATTTTAAGAAATAAGAATCTCAGTGCAGTCACTTTTCGCATTTAAGAGGAATAACCCACCTCCCTCGATATCAAGACAACACTTACCGGGACCTTGGCGGACTCCACCAGACGCGTATGCTTAAACAGCGTCTTCATGATTGGGTGTAATGTCGTTAATAAGGCGATCTGTTCCTCTCGATCCAGTCTACTATAATGGGCAATGCGCTCCGAGTTTAGCATACAAAGATCAAGATCCGAATCTGTTCTGAAGAGAAGTGTCGCTGAAGAACCAAATAAAGCAAGGCTCATTCCAGGCATCACCCTCGATATAAAATTCTTTTTCTGTAGCCTTTCTTCAAAACCTGGTAAGAGAAAACTTCTATCTTTCTCAAAGACCTTCAAAACACTTTCATTAATCGACGCTACGATGCTTGGGGACTCCTGCTCCTCAAATGCCCCTTCGCTTCTGATTGACAGCATGATGTCATCAACCAGCCACGGAAAGCTTAAGAACTGCTTTGAAGAGGTTCCATCCGGGACATTCGCTGCTGTGTCGGTCGAGTTTAGGTTACCGTACGCCACGTAGTACCAGGCCGAGGCCTTTCTTCGCATTTCTTCGGAAATAACATCATCATCTCCTCGTTTATCTTCGTTCGAATCGAACTCTCCGAAGAACCTTCTGCGAAAGCTTTCGCGTATTTTGGTGAGAATGTGCCCAACTATGTCAGCAATCTCGACTTTTTCTCTTCCAAGGCGAGAGTGAACTTTTAGAAAGCAGCCCGAAAGTAACTCGGCTTCTGTCTCGATTCCGTAGAGGTTCATCAGCGTTTGGAGCTGGTTGGAGTATTCCTCATAAAGTTCCTTTGCTTCGTCTTGGTACCTCCGGAAATGGGGCACTAATAAGCTGGAATCGATTTGTGGTTTCTTTCGTGGGACCGCTCTCCCTATACTGTCCTTAAACGCCCTGCATTCGCGATAAAGCTTTCCCAATACCTTGTCCGAAGGGTAGCTAGGTTTGTCGGATTTCATCATGAAATCAGGAAATACTAGGACTTTCGCCTCTTTGGGCATTTCGGGCCATTCTCCCGTCTTTGGAGCGTCAACTGCCAATGAATGAAGCTCAGCTAATCGAAGACATAGTGACGATTCAACCCCTCCCTCGTGACAATCGGCATGTGCTTTATGTGCGTTGTCAATCACACCAAGCTGGTCAAACCGGATATACTCAGCTACAAATTCGGTCATGTCACCTACTTGAATTGGTCCGGAGACTTTCTTTTTGGGGGGCGCTTCGTAATTCATCGGTTCAAAGAGTTTTCTCTTCGGCAAAAGCTCTTTTTTCCAGCAGACAAAGTACAGGTCACCATCGAGATCTCCTCCTGATGAGAAGAAAGTAGTAATTACAATTCTGCGTACCTTAAGTTTATGCTGCATTAACCCTTTCGCCCAAAGATCTCCTAAATAATTCTCCTCACCGTCTGCCAAACAATTTTTATGATGTTAGTTGGGAGAATTTGGTATTAGATCAACTAATAATCTCCTAATAAATACTGTCATGTCATTTATTCTTAACACTTGTCTGCTTGATATTGTATTGACATTGTAAGGAGAAATTCTGTCTTAATAACTTGTGCGAATTAAGGGTTAAGTATAAAAACGCACGAGCTAACAGGGCTTAGAGAAAGAGGAGATAAAACGCCATGAGCAAGGTCAATACAATGCCACCAGAGAACAAGGAGATAAATGGATGTGACGCTTGTGTATTCATGTTAAGACTGCAGAGTTAACCAAAGAAGAAAAAGGTCTATTCGAGCGAGATCCTTTACGTACACTGCTTGACACTGCTGGATATTCCCTCGCACATGCGCATACTTAGAGACATTTCGTCAACATGTAGACACTGTCACTCCCTACTCTGTTCATATGCAATGGCGGCAGCGATATTGGCAGTGAGTCGTGCGTGGGTAAGAAAAGAAAAAGATTGTGAATTATTAGTTTTCTTTCTTACACTTTCGCCTTTGAGGATACCTGGTGATCAATACTGAATTATCATAAATGTTTACTAAAATCAGTTATACCTGCCATTTCACTGGGATGAGGGCGTGGTCCGTGATTAGGAAACACGACGCAGTCCACCAAATGAACGAGTTGAGCCGCGTATACTGCGGTCAGCTGTCTGACATCTCCGGGATGTAGACAAGGATTTCTTGTTACCACTACCGGTCCTTCGAAAATATGCTTTTTTGATTTGCTGAATTCTCCTTCGCGATCAGGGTCATTAGAAGTCGCCGAATACTGTACAAACACCTGGGGAGAAGCCAGTTTAGAAGAAATGTCAAAGTGTGTAGACGAAGGTGAATTAAGCAGTACTGGCAAGAAAAGAAATTTCCATGGAGCATCGACAGAAACTTGAGACTATAACTAGTTTCTTATTCTTTTGCTCGCACCACACCCCTTACCAAGCCAGATGCAGAACTAAAACCCATCATGACTCGGTCAGTCGCACTTTTTCATGCTCGAGTAAGTTTGTGTGTTTTTGCTATGAGTCGTCATCACCTTCTTCTGATGCTTTACTTTCTTCTGATTGCTATTATAATTAAGATGGTTTTGGTTTTACAGCACCCAACTTGTTTGCAATGAACATAAACAAAAAGTAAAACACGCTGTTCAATCTATTTTTTTTCTAACCTCGCCTGGCTTTAAGGCCCCCGTCTCATCCATGACACCTATCATAAGTCGAGCCTCCGCTGGTGGTAAGAGAATGCGGGCTCGACTCAGCAGATTTTGCATTCGCTCTTTGTAGAGTGCTACTAACAAAGACTTGAAAAAGGGTTCAGTGGTCAGTTGTATTCCGGCTTTAGACAGGCTCGTGTAAGCGATCCCAGTTTTAGCCCCCGAAGTCATCTGCTGCGATGCCAGCCGTTCGTCGACTAGCATTCCTTGAAATCAAACATAGCGAATTTACTTACAACAAAGAGGATGGCCCAGAGGGTTTGATAACAAGTTCCTAGGTTCTCAAATTTCAGAGATGATGCTTTCACGGCACCGGTTCTCCGCAGAATTGCTTGGGTTAATGTTGAATTGAAGGAAACTGGGTCTGGGGCACGAAGTCGAGGCTAATCATTAATTTCTCGAGAAAACAAGATAAAATATCGAAAAATTCTATTTCAAACTTTTTTTGTAATTAACCCCCATTAGAAACCAGTTGAAGCAGGAAGAAAAGCTAAACAGTACAAATTAAACCACAAAGGAAGTTTTGTATGCTTCGTGATTTGAGTTTCACGTAATCGTCCCAATTCCCTTTATGACGAACGTGGTCCAACGAAAAAGATCGATTATCACGTTCTTACCTGCTAATCTGTCCAGCATATCACGTTGCAAATTCATGAATACATCATCCGGGATACCAAGGTTAGACAAGAGAATAATCAACTGGTGATTTAAGAAAACGGCCTGTGGACGAGAGGTCTGCAGCACCTCTATGCGTCGATGGGAGCTTTCAAACTTGCGCATGCTCGGGCGGAAGACCGCTACGTTGTCTGGAAGCCTAGGATCAAGTGTTAGAACTCCTTTGCATCCAGCAAAGCGAACTTGGATCGCAGAAGGCAAAAAGTTCTTGCCGATCTTCTTCGCGACCTGCCAAGGAGAAAAAGCGTAACAGTTACCAAAGGTTAAGAGTCTAAGTCAACGTCAATGACGCTGAGAAAACACACAGTTCATGGTAAGCTCGAGAAACGGCTATTTTTGGCGTCTAACTGGTTAAGGTCATTCCCTAGTGTTAATTAGTGCATCCTTATGGTACATGATTTCACTTACGATCAAAGTGCGTACGCAATACAGAACAATGACGAATCGTCTACACAATCATGATGACAGGGGCAGAAATCACTGGGTATAAACATGCTATTTCTGACATTCTTGCTATGAATAGAGACAACCATACGATTGTATTTGAGAGAGTTCAAGTCTTTTACCGTCAGTTATAACCAGTACTGGTGGTTTTTCTTTTCTGTGATTTTAAATCCTCACCTGGCGAGCAAGTGACTTCGAAATTCTTCCCACTCCATCCGAGAAGCAGTAGCTGCCATTTGGTGTTTCAATGTCGTTATCCATTTCCCAGGAGGTCCCTTCACTGACGTCAATACCAACTGCGTCCATGGATGTTGAAAAGCACTGACCCATTCGCGCCATGAATGTGGCAACACAGCTAAGGACAGATGGGAAACTTGTTCAGAGTTTACATGCAGGAAAGAAATTGGCGCACACTCGCTATGTGGATTATCTGCAAGAGCCTATCCCGTTTCCGGATCGATGTCATTGTCCAAGTAACTGTGCACCCACCCCTTCCCTAATACAACCACAGCCAACTGATAACAGGTTAGGGTTAATGTTGGGTTAGGGGAGGGGTGAGTACGCAGTTGCTTAAACACGAAGGCGCGCTATAAAAGGAGCTTTAGGTCCCACTGGACCATTTGTCAATCAACCGTCGTGTGATGTAGAACTCTTAGAGATAAGTCAGCTTGAGCTACAGCTACTCCAAAGCAGTGAACAGCGGGCGCATTCCTCAAAATTGTTTTATGTCTTTATCACAATACAAGAATTTTTGAGATTTGTATTTCCTTTCTCCAATGGAAACTGTCTTTATTTGTGGCGGTAAATTTGAGATCGAAGTAGGTGGTTCGCACGTTACCTCATGCCACCATGCTGGTGGAAGTAAACAATAGATATCTCATTAGCTCCTTTTGTTCGTCTACCAGCATTTAAATTTGACCCGCACATGTCAACGGTGAGTGACAAATGAGCCTAGGTCTTCCCAGGGAAGACTTCCTTATATAGCGCGCCTTCGTGTTTAAATTGTGAGATTGATGAGATTGATGTTTAAATTCTGAGATCCGTTTCCGGATCGATGCCATTGTCCAAGTAAGTGTGCACCCACCCCTTCCCTGGTACAACCACAGTCAACTGATAACAGGTTAGGGTTAATGTTGGGTTAGGGGAGGGGTGAGTACGCAGTTGCTTAAATTCTTAGATTGATCACCATTATCCATGACATAAAGGGACCTTTCACTAGGAGTATTAGACGTGATGGTCCATCGTGGGTAATAGGGAGTTTAAGCAAACCACGACGGCTACGGCAACAAGAGCGTGGAAAACCAATAGATCTAACTGGCAGAACAATAGCCCAGCACGTGCGTTTTAAAACTTTGTACATTTCTTAGCCGTCCTTTGCAAAACAACAACGTGAAATCACCAAAATTTGCGTCGTCTGCGAAGCGAAACCGCGGCGGCAAATTATTTTAATTTACGTTTGGAACTCAACGCTACTTTTATGCGTTATGTTGAGTTTGAGGTCTGGCGCCCTAAGAGACGGTAAACACATGCAGCCATTTTCGAAATTCTAACTAAAAGTAGAAACTCGTTTTTTAATCGACGTCTTCCGTGGCGTTGCCGTCCTGACTGCTTAAAGTCCCTATTTTCTCTCTTTCCTTCCCCCATGGCACCAAGTCAGGTTCTCCTGATTTCGATCGTTCAAAAAATCTATCAAAACCACATGTCCATAAAAATCATTTCAATCTTAGTACCTTATTCTAGAAAAGTCTCCCATCCATTCTCTTATCTCGTCTGGTTGTGGACTGGGACGAACAAACCAGCAGCCGTGATTGCGCAACTGACTATTGGAAGATCCTAAAAAAAGGAATCTATCCCCGCCCGCGATCACTCCGATGTTCAAGATCCGCTTTAAACGTTCCAAAACGTTATCAATGGCTCCAGCTGCGGACGAGAGCCTCGAGAAGTCTTCATCACGAATGTTGACACATAAAAACTGGTCTGTGTTGTAATGCCGAAGGACACGATTTTTTGACATGATCTCTGGTGTGTAGTAAAGAAGCCTTGTGGGTGTGATCACCATACGTTTGATCATTGCGCACTGATCGGGGATCAGTTGCTTTGGGAATCCCCCCGGATTAAAATTTGTTTCGTTGAGTAAGGCTTCGAGTTGGGCCTCTGGATCGCAGAATGAATCCCTGTGGAGAGCCGTGCCAAGTCTTTCCAAGGCATACAGTGCTATTTTTTCAGGTTTGCTTCCAAGTAGAGTGGTGAACTTGGTTGTGATTCTACCCCTGGCGAATGGAAAGGAACTCAGGACACATTGTGCGGCGTATTTGACGACAAAAGGCAACTCTATGGAAATGTTCACCTCTGGTAATCTTCTCAAAGATTTTCGCAAAGAAACATAGAACGACGTTTTGTCATATTTAGAGATGCTTTTAAGCACCTCTTTAACATCATTCCATTCACTCGCCTTAAAGGTAAAGTTGTAGGCACAGCACAAACCAAAAGCTTCTCCGCTATCTCCGATTTCTGTAACACGCTCCCAATTCACCACGTCGTCAATACGTGCGAGATCCGAACTCGTCAAAAGGGCTTCGCTATCATCTTCGGATCCTACTTGAGAACTTTCGGCACTACTTCGGTTGACTCCGGAAGTCGTTTGATCATCTTCGGAATCGCTTGAATACTCCCCGAAGAAGCCACGATCTTCATCAAAATCAAAGTCGTATTCGTCTTCATTGAAGTACCAATCTTCAAAGCCGTTTTCTTCGTCATCTTCCTCTTTTTTGATGAAATTCTTCGCTCTATACATGCGCGGAGGATGCCTCACTGAAATGATAACCTCTTGAGACGAAGATGAGCTCTGTTTGTCTACCAAAACGAATTCTCTCAGTTCGCTGTAACGTACTTGCAGCTTGTACAGATCAGCCTTCCACTTGCTGAACGGATTAGGAACTGTGAAACAGATCAACAATGTTCGAAGATCATGTTGAAAGGCAACGCGAATATTCTCCATTCGCTTGGTGGAGTCGAAAGGCCAGTGGGTACAGAAATGCGCTCGATTCCAAAAGTACCCCAGATTGATGGCTTCTGCTTTGATGACTAGCACCTGTTTGGAATACTTTTCACTATGCGAGGGATCATCTCGACTCAACCAGTGTTTGCTCGTTTCGGATCGGAACACATTGGGACGCGAACACCATGACTGGACAATATGAGTGAAGAATTTTTCTTTGCGGCGGAAGCTTTGGTCTTCGAGAGGCTCCAACTGCAGGCGAAGAACGACAGGGTGACTTTGGTCCGAAAAACTCCCCTCTTCTGGTGAATTTACAACACCTTTAACACCTTCAATGGTTTCTGTCGCCAAGGACTTCACATCAAAATATCTCTCAAAGTAGTCTGTCAGTTGGCTAACTTCCTTGTTGTCATTTCCATCCGTAACAACATTGAAAATAGCGATACGGACATTTGGGACACGCTTCTTTCTTCTCTTTCTGGGTCCCCCTGAGGCGAGACTTTCCCCTCGTTCATGGATGGTCATTGCTTCGACGCTGTATTCATTTTCCATGTCATCATCCTCTTCCTCAGCTTGTGGTTCCTCTTCTGCGCATGTCATGCTTAATGGTTCAACTGGATGTGATCGTTGGCTCAAGTCTGGTTTCTTCATCGCACAACCGAATGACTCAGCCTGTAATCGAGCTTTGGAATATTGCTGCAACCTCATAGCGTGCTCCATGTTCTTTTCCATTTTGATAGCATCAAACGCGTTCGTTTGCTCCTTTAAGTCTCTGCAGATGACGACAAACCGGCTGTCGGGCCTGCGCGATGCTCGCCCGCGACTCTGCACAATTCCACGTACAGTCAGTGCGCTGTCAAAGCGGATGACCAGGTTACATACAGGGACGTCCAGTCCCTCCTCTAAAACGCTTGTGCTAATGAGTAATTTAACTTCTCCAGATCTTAACTTCTTGAGGATTTCCTCCTGTTCTCCTCTCCAGTCCATTCCATCGCTTCCCTGCCCGTGACCGACAAGGAAGGCTGGGTTCAATTTTTCGCAAATTTCAGTTTCTTTCCGCAGCCGTTCACAGAGCTTGTGTGCAGTCTTCCTCATTTTGACAAAAATGATCCCTCTGGAAGTTTGGTCTATTTCAACTCGAAGAATAAATTTTCCAAGTTCCTTAGTAAGGTGTTGATACCTGTCGCTGGACGAGAAAAAGCTTGAAGCTCGTCTAAGGTCTTTGATTGACGATTCTAGTTCCTGTAGCGCATTCATAGAACCAATAAGCTTCTTTTTTAGCTGTTCCAAAGGGGATGTGGCCATTCGCAGCTGTCTGATGCACTCTTCAAGACTCTCCACAGCATACTCGTTCCCCAAGATGTTGTTCTCTTCAATCACACTGAGCATGTGCATGGCATGTTCCCCAAGTGCCAAGCCCTTTACCCGGCTCTTGTCACCACAGCAACGTTCAATCAACTTACGCAAAGCACCGCGGTAGTTGGGTTTTAGAACTTGCAACTTGTCAAGCGCTCGAGGGCAGTTGGCTTCCCATTCGATGAGCTCTTTCAAGGAGTTGAGGTACGACTCCACGATTGATTCAAGGACTGTTTGCTTGGTGTTAAGGGGAACTACCTGGTATTCTGTATCCGGTCGGTTCCAGTACTCCTCTAAGTCCGTCAACCGAGAAGGCATGCGCCCACATGCGAATAGATTCGACAGAAGTTCCTCCAGTTTTCTCGACGTTTCCTGGGGTGTGTCAGCGCCTGCTGGAGAGGCAGTCAGCGCCAGCACTAGAGGCTTTAACCTGTTATTTGTAACTCTGTAGAAATCTCTCATGACCTGATTATAGCAATGATTTCCAAGGCAATGATGGGCTTCGTCGAAAACGAGAACAGAAATATCAGACATGCGTACCACCACAGGATCACTGGCCATGAGGTTTAACAAAATCTGGTGGGTCATAACCAGGAGATCGATTTTATTCTCTGCAAGCGCCTGGACGGTGGCTATCCAACGAGACTTATCGCCCGGAAAACGTCCAACATCTCCCGCTAAGATCTCCACTCTGAGATCTGGAACTTGGGACTTAATGTAGTCACTCTGTTGGTACACAAGTGGTATGCGGTCTACCAAGAACACCATCAATTTGTTTGGGTTTAGTCTTTTCATACAGCTTAGCACCATGGCTGCAATCAAAGTCTTTCCCGAGCCCGTAGGAAGGTAAACCAGCGTGTTTCCGCGCAAAGCTTTCAGAAACATCTCTCGTTGATAACCACGCGGAGTCTGCTTCGTGAAGGACAACACTTGCTCCATAGCAAGGCCGTTTCGCACATCGCAATAGATCAACGGTTCTGAAGGGGTCTCGTTCTGTTTAATAGATTCTGGAAGTTGTAGCTGAGAAATGTTGACAACCTCAAGGCCACACTGCAAAAGTTTTTCTTTTATTTGCTTCAATTTTTTCCCTCTGATTTCCTCATATCTCCTTTTGAAATAAACGTTTTCAATCTTGAAACAAATCAGGGTAGTTTCGTGTACAATGCTGACTGTACCCACGTAATCGTTGCACTGTTTGCAAAGAATTTTGTAAGGACAAAATGAGGCTCTCTTAGCGTCAGGGTTTGGAATCTTTCTGACTTTTTCATAAGCTTCTTCCTCCTTTTCTTTTTTAATGGCCATATGCGTCTGTGATGGAGGAACTGTAGCTAACATTAGGATATCCGTAGTGGCCAGCCCTGTGTTGCAGTGACTGCAGTACAGAGTAAGGCAGCTCCTGTAAGCCATTGAATCAGAGGTACACGACAAAGAAATTGCTGCAAAAGTTTAAACAAGTACAAATGAGTAGGACTTACCACAGCTTTAGAGACCAGTTATAATTCATCGTTCATCGCTAGAGGGGGGGGGGTCTGGAGCATTTTGGCTTTGTCATAACAACACTCATCCTAGCCCCCCCCCACTCCAACCTCGTTCCCAGGGCCTTTTCCCTAAGGTAAAAGGCCCTGGGAACGAGGTTGCCCCCCACTCCCCATAAGATTCTGTCAAATGTTTTTGATCCTCCATCATTAGCATTTAATTAGCAGTCAATTTTTTTATAGTCTCCTCTTTACACTCTGTTGGCGACGACTAATCTCCCCTCCGTTCCCCCCGAAAACCATGTGATCCCTTCTAAAATCTTCCAATCCCCCACCCCTTTCTAGGTGATAATAATGACTGATTCCTGAAAAAAAAAAAAAACACTGTTACCAATCCGGAAAGCGGAAAAGCGGCCAAACTCCCAATCAATTAGAAAGACTTCCCAGTAAATCCAAACCAAGGCGAAACTTAGTTCAATAGGGTCTAAAGCCCCCAGAAAGGGAGGTTTTACTCGGGGCAATTTTTTGTTTGTGGCCTCATAATTGTCAATCCAGTCGTGAAGATGCGACCCCATTTAGCGACAGATCCCATCAGCCTAACGGTAGGAAGTATCTCCCCCCCCCCCGCCCCACACGCACACCATCTCCCGGCTGACGACAGGACAAGCGGTAACCGAAAAACCGACAACACACATTTATTTATATGCGGAACTTTCAAGAAAGCATAAGCGCTGAATATCGAAAAGAACATCAAAATCGAAGGCTTAAAGTACAAAGAGTTATCTCAAAATTACTAATACTGGAAAACGAGAAATTCCATGCCCCCTTCTTGAAGCAAATTCTAGGACAGCATTTAATTCAAAGATTGAAATTTTTCTGTAGGAATTTTTTAAAGTAGAGCTGTCCTTAAAAAGTTCATTATGAACAAATAAATTCTTAGGAAAGAGCAAACGAGTTGCTTACTAAGCTTATGAGAGGGCTTATATGGCTGGAGACAGGAATATTCCCCATTCGTAAGCGGAAGTCGTCACCTTGTTTCGAACTCGTAGCATATTCATAGCAGAGCAAATCCTACCTCAACTGCGGCATACTATATTCCCGTCTCCAAGCTTTAGTTCAAAGCTACTAAGCTCTATAGAATCGCTTACCATTTCCTTATCGACAGACGTAAATTGGCTGGGCTCCTTCAATTCGTCAAATGTACTTAAAGTGCGTGTAGGAATGCCAATGTGAAAACCTAATGACCGGCAGCCGCACTCAAACATGTAACCAGTGTGACCAACTGCAGTTTCGTACTCTACAACCTATAAATATTTTTCAGGGGTCGCTTGACACTTCTTATTCGACCTTAGCTAGGTTATTTCGATTCGTCAAACTTAACTAAATATTGAATGGGACTGCCGGCCCACCTTGACCGACTGCCGGACTCTTGGCCTCGGCGTATTATGAAGTCTAATTCTTGCGAAGAGCAAAACAAGCCGGGTCATCCTCGGTGTAAAAACCTGACGAGGTTTTCTTTGTTTCATGAGGTATTGTTTTGCTGTACGCTATTGTTTATAAAGTTTTTTTGTCTTCGTTTTACGTCACTCGTGAGCTTCACAGGTTTTTACACCGAGGAAGGGCCAACAAGCCTTTGCTCTTATTATTCTGTCCTTTATTCCGATGTTTATTGTCTGAAACTCGACACTATCAAGGAGTTTTTCAAACACTGTGAGCAATACTCAGCTTTCAGCAACCGAATTTTTTAACTACTGAGTCTTGATAGAAATGAGTCCCTAAGATCTGTGCCTCGTCACGTTTTCGTTTATTGAAGTTATCGATGTGTCCGTGCAGGAAAGCGAGCTACCGAGCTCATGCGCTTAATTAGTAGAGCTCTAAATCTGCATACTTCAGTTGGTTACGGTTCTTGCAGTCTGGCAAAGTTTAAAAAATTTGTCCAAAAAGTTTCAAAATAATTATTTTTTACGATAATTCTCCATCCTCAGCCATCTTAATTCAATTTTGGTTTGTAGCGGTCTATTTTGTTGTTTTTGTGTCGAAGCAGACCATTCCTTTATCGATCGCTTCCCCCAAGGCAATAGACCTCTTGATCGCGTTAATATTCGTCGACTCCGACACATTTTCCATTGATTAAATCTACAGTATTATTTATATACTTCGCTCAGCTTCCACTTGCAGAACGAACGAGATTTTCAAAATTATTTTTGTTGCTAACAACAACTATTCCTCATTAGCTGCAGGCTTAATGATTTAAGAGCGCAGAGAAATATCGCGTATATTACAAAGAAGCATATGCAAATTCCTACCTTACATTCGTCATGTTTAAACACCACATCAATGTTTCACAGACATCTCAACAGTCCTACCTCGGTTCAACTTTCACATGGTGTCTTAGATCAAAGTCTGGAGAGAAATCGATGTTACAAATTTCGAAGGACTGATCGAATCAAATTCGTTTCAAAACTTTCCGAGAAAACGAAAATGCTCTTTCCGGGAAACATCGCATAAATTAGTATAAGGGACTTCCCGAAGATAACGGGAAGAATAGTGCTCTCTCTAGGCCGGGTCAGATTCATAATGCATATCTTAGACGTTGGAGAAAGAGTGCAGAAGAAAATAAAATTATCTTGACTACGCATTCAAACAGTGTATTAGTTCAAGCTTAATGTCACTAGAACGTAGTTATTGTAAACAAGTCGAGTATTTATCAAAAATACAATAAACACTTTTGGTTCTATTCCATCAAAAAGCAAGTTTCATGTTTTTGTTCCCTATTACTTCATCAACATTCAATTTTTTCTGGCAATTTTTTTTTAATTCTTATGAGTAATTTATTTTCAACAAACTTTCAAAGTCACCAACACAACCTGTCTGTGCAATTTTCAAAAGGTCCAATTTTTTAAAATACAATGCAATAAAAATTACCAGTCTCCTTGATCATGAAATAAATATTTCTGAGCGCCATAATGGCATTATGCCCAAAGTTAGGCTAAAAAAAAAAATTTGTCGCTACAATCAATCAGGAACCCATTAATGGGCTCCTGGCAGCCTGGCTCAATTTGATGGGACAATAAATAATGACAGGCCCCTTAATTTGATGAATCTATTTGAAAATTGTTGTGTGAATTTATTGATACAAGTGTCTTTTTAATTCAGAATTAGAGGACTGTTGTCGCCCGAAGAAGAGTTCCTTCTTTTGAAAAGATGAATTAGTAAATAATGATGACGACTCTAAGCTAATATTTCTTAACTACCTTCCCATGTTGTCATGATTGCCATAATGTGTCTGTTAGAAATCGCATTTTATTCTTAATAGAATAGGAGTAATTATGAACGCTGTGATGGAGAAAAGGACCGTCTTTTTTTTTGCAGGTCATTGTAAGCTGTACACAGTAAACTATGACGCACAATATGGCTATAATTATGCATCATAAACCGAAACATGGGAAATTCCCGTATAAATACTGAGTGATGTGAAAGTACTTCACCAAGAATAATAGTTGTACTGAAGAATATAGATGGTTGATTGACGGATAAGGTAAAATATATAGGAAACAATAGAGGGGCAGTTGTTTTTTTGGTCTTTCAAGGAAACGAATGCACGACCGTATACTTGATAATTTTTTCTTTGTCCTAAACTTGGTGATCCTGCTTTGGAGTAGAATTAGAAATATTTTGTTAATTCTATTGGATAGAATATTTCTGATTTGCTACTCATTTTCATTTCTTTTGTTTTTATGCCGTGTAAAACTGAAACAACACCGGTACCTGACGTGGATTTGTATGTCATGTCACGTAACCTTGTCACACGCGAAGGAAGATCGAATCAAAACTGCCCGGAACAGGAGCTCTTTCGACAAGTCTAAAGTGATATATTACTTTTTCGAAATATTGCCTCTCAGGATTAGGAGACGAGTAAAACTTCCTCATTTTTCAAATCACCTCATCCGTCATAGCCGCATGTTCTTTCCGGCTGAACTTCCTGCGTCTAGTTTCAAGCGGGCTTTCAAGTAACCTGGCCTTTGAACAACAAAAATGGCGGATTCTGCACCTCCAGCATACGACGATGTTGTTTCTTCCGAACAGCCTGGCTCGTTCAGTAGTTCTGTGCCAGCAACACAGGTGGAACTACATGTTTCTTGCAGGTAAAGCTTTACAGAGGCTCAGTAACTCAGACATTCAAACGACGTGATTTGCTCTGCTGCACGAGCATACGAAGTGAACCTTTTCCACAACAACGTTTGTACTTTACTTTTGAATTTGTTCGAGCTTTATGGTTTTCCTTTTGTTTTATTCAGGAATATTGCTGATATGGACGTCTTCTCAAAGTCAGACCCAAGTAAGTGCACCGTATTTGCGTGGAAATTGCTCGTGGGCGTGAAACTACAGAGTTTCACTTTCTGATGAATATCTTGCATGTGGTTCAATTTTATCCTTGGCTCAAATTTTATTTTCCTTTGATTCAAACTCATTATCATACATAAACATGACCGAGAACAAGGGAAAATAAAATTTGAACCAAGTATATAATTGAACTACAACATATACAACAATCTGTTCTGTTGTAATTTCAATGTTCCACAAAAATTGAAGGCATACGAAATTCCTCTCATATGTAGCTTAACAGAATTTCAGGTAAAAAATACGATTAAAACTGTACTAGTTTGGGTTAGATCTTCTTGTGTCCCAGGTGTGTAAAATCTGAATGTTTTGTGGCTAGTTGTAAGATTATCAGCTTACCATTAACTAACAACAAAAAAATTGAAATTAAGAGTGGTTTGATTTGAATCTATTCTCAATGAATCTCAAGGTTCCACAACAATTTAAGATTTATTAAATTCATCTCATATGTGCGAATTTCATATAAATTTTCTCCTAATTTGTAAAAGTTAGGAATGTAAACGTCATTTGATTTCGAGGTTAACTCTAACTTAAACAACTTTTATTGAAGTTGGACAGAATATCATGTCAAATTTAAGATTGGTTTGAATTACTTCTTCCTGTGCCCTACAACATGAAAAAAATTAAATTTAGAGTGGTTTTATTTATTTTGAAATGCAAACATCGCTGTACACACGATAAGGGCTGATTGAGGACCTATTAAATCTATTATGTCAATAATTGTACTGATTGACATGTGTCAGTAAGATCAACTTTCCAAAAAGACGATTTAGCAATGCCTTTGTTTTATAAGATTTTCCAGCAAATTTTCATAACTAGAAATTCAAATACCATGCAGATTAATCACATCAACAGTTATTTGCTCTTATTTTGAATTGCCGCTTAATTTTTGATAGCTAACTGAAGAAATGCAATTTTAAATCTCTGCCAGAACATGTGGTTAAACCACCAGCTTGTGGTTGGGATAAAATTTTAACAGTTAAATTTCTTCCTTAAATGGTTAAATTACATTTCAGATTCTTTTGGTCTCTGCAGGTTGGTCATAATTTTGATCAATCTATTGGGAATGACAAGAATGAAGTTTATATTTTGATAATATGATTGCAAAAAGGACTTTCAGGGCTATAAGCTCAAATTGTCTTTAGTTATTTTTCATATGTAGACCTAAGATCATAGCAAGGTCACTAGAATTAGATTTTAGTCACCTTCCCTGCCCCCCTCCTCCCCCCCCTCTTCCAAAAAAAAGGAAGAATAAAAACAAACAGGTAAATGATTGGAAAACAGAAAGAGTTTTCTTTGTGTTGTGAGAGTTGCGTGTCTTTACAGGCAATAGGCTTTGGAGGTCTGAGGGACACATTTCATGAGGTATAGCCTAGTGAGTCCACAACAAATTTTGACTGCTATGATGACCGATGTTGTCGTCACTAAGAATACAGACCATGCTTAACCACTGTTGATTAGTCAGTTATTTAGTATTATAACATAACCAAAGTAAAGCGCACGCTTTGATTGGTCAATTTAGCGTCTCCCATTTGCCCATGGGTGTACGCTGCTGACGTGAGCAAATGCAAAGACTATTTTTCCGTGTGCGCTTGTTTTTTTCTGGTCGCTTAAGATTTGTTAAATAAGAGGGAACTCTTTAGCTACATTGTATCAATGTTATGTTATAAAACAAATGGTAAACACCACAGCGTACACTATTGAGTTATGGATGCACTTGGGAGGTTTGCTAAGCACTCAAGAAACTAGAGTCGCTCTCGGCTATCGCCTCGAGCGACTCTTACACATCTTTCATGCTTAGCAACCTGCCGCATGCATCCATAACTCAATAGTGTACACTGTGGTGTTTACCATTTGTTAAACAGTAGTTGAACTACTTTTCTTAATCTGTTTTTTTCACAGTGGTTGTGATGTACACTCAAGGAATGGGAAGTAAGGAGTGGAGAGAGGTAAAAAGAAAAATGTCATGCAAATCTTTTGAAGGGTTTGTCTGAGGACAATTTTGGTTTTTCTTACCTAAGAAGTTGCATAGATTTATTGGGTCTAAGAATGATGATAAAGGTGCAATTGAGCTTGGTGGCGCACGTCATCGGAGCTTTACCTGGTCTCCCTAGCATAAATAGACTATTTATTTTGGTAGATAGATGGATACATACTTAGATGACTTTTAGTTATGCTAGATGATATTTTAAGCAACAAGTTTGTAGGGTCTTGTTAAAAAGGAAATTGCTCTTTATGCAAATGTATAACTTAATTTTGAAAATAGAGAATGATATTTATATTATAAATTCTAAGTAAAAACAAAATGGATACCTATGTGTAAAAGGAATAGTAGAAGCAGAAAGTATGTAAAATTTGAATGCCTTTGAGTAGTTTCAGGTGAGTAGGTGGTTCCTTTTTAGATTATTGAGACTTGAGCATCCAATTTCTTGTTCCTAGAAGCAAACAGTGTTCCATAACACAATACTGCAATATTTAAGCTCCCCTCTGGATTGGACACTTGTCCATGGCAGGTTAACCTCTAGCTTTTCCCCATGCCTCCCCAACACCTCACCTAGTACTCTTTGACATTCCTCGGTGGGTTGAAACATCGTTAGAGTAAATTAATTACAATGTTAGGAACTGATGATTTGCGGGAAAAAGTATCAAAATCTATTAAAATTTGAAGAAGAGGGTACGTAAAAGTCACATTACATAATAATTTGGATATATCAACAAAGTTGAAATGGTAAATTGGCCACCGTAATGATTACAAAAGCTGACGTTTCGAGCGTTAGCCCTTCGTCGGAGCTAATTTACCCTTTCAACTTTGTTGATATATCCAAATTATTTCGTTACTCCCACCGACGCAGCCCCAAACAGTTTCTTTCGAAACTATCAGCCTTTATTCATTCACATTACATAAGATAGGTGTTTGCATTTTTTTAAAATTTATTTATACGGGTTGTTTTGTATTTTTCAGTTTGGGAGAACAGAGCACATAATGAATACACTAAATCCAGACTTCGTGAAGACATTTACCATCCACTACTTCTTTGAGGAAATGCAAAAGTTGCGGTTCGAAGTGTAAGTTGAAGAACTTACTAACTACTGGAAGAAGCTTTTCTCTCTTGCTTCTTTATCTACAGCCTTCACTTCTCATAATATGAATATATCAACAAAGTTGAAATGGTAAATTGGCCGCCGTTATGATTATGAAAGCTGACGTTTCGAGCGTTAGGCCTTCGTCAGAGCGAATGACAAAGGGCTCCAACGAAGGGCTAATGCTCGAAACGTCAGCTTTTATAATCGTAACAGTGGCCAATTTACCATTTCAACTTTGTTGATATATATTCATATTATTTCGTTACCCCCACCGATGCAGCCCCAAACAGTTTCTTTAGAAACTATCAGCCTTTATTCACTTCTTATAATTTTGAAAACTTGAAAAAAGCTGATTATAGGTTTTGTAAATTGATAAAACGTCTCCTTTTATAGGTATGATATAGATAAAAATTCTGCCAAGTTATCAGACCATGTGAGTATCAGACACTTACCCCTCTATGTTATTTAACTCTTCACACACTAACATCAGTATGCATATTCTCCATACTGTTCTCTATACATTTCCAAAGGTGCTGACAAGGAGAATTTGTTTAGCAATCATTTTTTTTTAGTTGGTGATCATTTTCTTTATTCTCAAAACCTTAATGTTTGATTTAGGGTTTTTGACAGTTTTCTCAACGTTTTTAAGTGCTTCTCACAAATCTGTAGTTAGATAGTTTTTTCAGCCTTGTACTTTATTCAATGTGAGGGCTTAGAATGTTATCTATGCTAAATTTCTCTGACCCCTGTTTAGGTAGAATGGGGGTATTAGCAAGCATCTCAAGAATTTCAAAATACCATCTTTTAGTTATCACGTTGTTTGTAACTAATTTGCCAAGAATTCTCAACTAAGTAAAGCCTTGATATGAAGAATCTCAGGTGTAATTTAAGTCATTTCTTAAATTTTTTCAGGATTTCATAGGAGCAGTTGAGTGTACACTGGGTTCAATTGTTGGAGAATTTGGTGGAAGGCTTCAAAAACCATTAGTGTAAGATCTCAACAAAATGAAATAAATAATATTTTGACCTGTGACTAACAATAATTACGGGTTAGCTGTTAGGAAAGAAATTGCAGAAAAGAAGCCACAGAGATTGTGTTTCTATTCTGAAATTACTTGAATTGTAGTTCATCTGCAAACATCATTTATTATATAGATACTGGTGAAATACCAGGATTTCTCCTTTTACTAAAAAATCTTATCTTCACTGCGTGCAGTGAAGATACTATTTTTATCTTTTACGTGTGAGGATATTGGTGTGGCCATGGTTACCAACATAATTACTCAATTGCTGTTTTGAAAATGAGAAAAAAAAGTTGTCTTTTATGTGGAAATTTCATCAGTATCTATATAATAAACAGAACATTACATGACTGCTTGGGGATACGAATTTTATCTTCTCGTGCTGAAAGTATCTCTCACGAGTGAGCGCAGCTCACTCGTGAGAGATACTTTCAGCACGAGAAGATAAAATTCGTATCCCCGCGTGGCCATGTAATATCCTCTATTTCTTTACTTGAGTAGGTGTAAATTTACATAGTCAGCCTAATATTATTGTCAATGTCGCTAATTTATTTCTTGATCTTTGAACTCTGAAGTTCAGATTGTCACTTCTCCCCTCTTGCTGCTACACATTTCCTTTTATATTAGTTACAAGAATTTGGTGTTGGATCAAGATTACAACTTCCACCTGATAAGTTGGAGTATTCTCATTACCTGCTTGCTGGATAAATGGAGGATATTACATGGCCGTGCAGGGATACAAATTATTTTTGTCTTCGAGTGCTGAAAGTATCACCAATCTGATCTTGAGAGTTCAAAGATCAAGAAATAAATTAGCGACATTGACAATAATGTTATGCTGACTATGTAAATTTACACCTATTCAAGTAAAGAAATAGAGGATATTACATGGCTGCTTGGGGATATGAATTTTATCTTCTCGTGCTGAAAGTATCTCTCACGAGTGAGCACAGCTCACTCGTGAGAGATACTTTCAGCACGAGAAGATAAAATTCGTATCCCCAAGCAGCCATGTAATGTTCTGTTTATTATATAGATACTGATGAAATTTCCACATAAAAGACAACTTCTTTTATTCATTTTTGAAACAGCAATTGAGTAATTATGTTGGTAACCATGGCCACACCAATATCGTCACACGTGAAAGGTAAAAATAGTATCTTCACTGCGCACGGTGAAGATATGATTTTTTAGTAAAAGGAGAAATCCTGGTATTTCATCAGTATCTATATAATAATGTATGGATATTATAGGGAGAAGTTACATGTTGATAACTTCTGGGAGTTTAAGAGTTAGATAAATGCAGATCATCAACAAGAGATTAAAAAATTTAGTTGTTGAATTACTGACAGCAATGACCTTATGCAACTTGATAGAAAAGTGAAATCATGTATAAATATTTCCTTTCTTACTAAATAAATGAGCTGTTTCACATGATACTTTTACCTAATAATAAGGTTTCTCAGTTTTTCATTGTTAGGTATTTTTCTAACCACATTATTGTTTCTTTTTATACAGTAATCCAAAAGTAAAAAAACCTGGGACAATTATTGGTATGTAAATACATTGATTTACAATTATATAACAAATTATTATTAGATAAAGGTTATAAATGATTATTATGAAATACTTAAATTATCAACTTTAAAAGTAATCCAAGCTGTTCAGTAATGCTTAGGACTGGAGATGATAATCAATTTTATGATATGAAGAGAAAGGTTTTGCATAGGTTTTATTATTATTTTTTTCTTTCACAGTGACTGCGGAGGAGCTTAGTGACTGCAAAGTAAGTGATTTTGAAAGGTTGATAAAACATCAAACATTGCAATCCTTTTTTTTTCTTTGAGATTGTCCAGTCCAATATATTACACTGGTTCAGGAATTCACTAACGAGCCCCCTTTGAACCAACCATTCCCCTCATTAATAGGCCCCTTCTCTCTTATGAACCCTCACTTTAAGCCCCATCTCCAATATGTCCCCTCTCTAATATTAAAGCCCCCTTTTCTTTGAAGAGTTCCTCTCTAATAAGCCCCCTTTTCTTTGAAGAGTCCCTCTCTAATAAGCCCCCTTTTCTTTGAAGAGCCCCTCTCTAATAAGCCCCTTTTTCTTTGAAGAGTCCCTCTCTAATAATCCCCCTTTTCTTTGAAGAGTCCCTCTCTAATAAGCCCCCTTTTCTTTGAAGAGTCTCTCTCTAATAAGCCCCCTTTTCTTTGAAGAGTCCCTCTCTAATAAGCCCCCTTTTCTTTGAAGAGCCCCTCTCTAATAAGCCCTTTTTTCTTTGAAGAGTCCCTCTCTAATAAGCCCCCTTTTCTTTGAAGAGCCCCTCTCTAATAAGCCTCCTTTTCTTTGAAGAGCCCCTCTCCTCTAAGCTCCCCTCTTGTAAAGCCCCATCTCTACTAGGTTTCTCCCTCTCTCATGAGCCCCCTCTCTGATAATCCTTTGTCCTTAATAACCCTCCCTCTCTACTGCGCGGTCCCTCTATGATAAGCCCCCCCCTCTCTGATAAGCCTCCCTTCCTTATAAGCTCCACTCTCTAAGAAACTACCCTCCCTAATATGCTCCCTTTCTAATAGGCCTTCCTCTCCAATGAAGTGTCACGTTAAATAACCCCCTGACTTTACAAAGTGCCCCTCTTTAACAACCCCAAGTCTACAGCTTCAAGTTTCAATAATATACCACCCTCCAGACCTTTTCATTTGTAGTAAATCTCCCTTAAGTTTGTACTGAGCCCTCAGATAAGGGCTTAGAGATGGTTACAGTAGTTAACAATCATAGACTGAAAGACAATTGAATGAAAACCTCACTGCAAAATCATTTATTTCTTTCATTGCATATTTACAGGATGTTGTAACACTTCAGTTTAAAGGACAGAAGCTGGACAAGAAAGACTTCTTTGGAAAGTCTGATCCTTTCCTAGTATTTTACAGATGTAATGAGGATAATAGGTTAGTTGAACCCCTATCACTCAGTGATTGGTACTTTAAGTCTTCTTACAATTTGAATACATTTTCAAACTGGCTGGTATTGAGAATTGAGAAATGGTTACTGAAGAGAAGTTGTTTTGATATAACCACAAATTCACATGATAAAAGCTTTGTCTCTGTCAGAGGGTTTGACCTTTTGTTTTATTGGAACTTTTGTACAACATTAACTCCAAACTCTATTGGGGAGCAAAGGGGGGGGGGGGGGGGCGGCATATTTTGTAGGAAAACATAATATGTGGCTAATCACCCTTGACATTTCAAGAAATGACTTGTTTGAAAATAATATTAATAATCATTAATATCATGAATTTATACTAACAGTAACATTTTGTGGTATTTCTAGCTATACTGCAGTTCACAGGACAGAGGTAATTAAGAACACACTGAATCCAACATGGAAGGCATTTACTATCCATGCAAGAGCACTTTGCAATGGAGATTACGATAGGTAAATAACATTATTTATTACACGACTCGGGAAGTCAGAGGGCCAGTAACTAAAATCAACCAATCAAAATGCTCTATTGCCGCTCAATATTCTCTAAGTATTGGACAGGGCACAGTCCCGAATGGTCCCGAATGATACCGCACTTGTGTCCCTTTGAACTTCAGTCGTATAATAAATCTCTTATTAACCAAGCTTGCTCGGGACCGTACTGGAAGAATATCAACCCTCGGTCTTCTTTGTATGGACCTCGCTGTGCTCGGTCCATACTGTCAAGACCTCAGGCCGATATTCTCTAAGTACGGCCCTTGCGCTTGGTTAGTAAGATATATTTATTAGATAATTAATTTTTTTCTGTTTGTTTTGGATTCTCACTTTTCCTCTAAAGTCTCCAGTTTCTGTCCACAAAAATGAACACTGCATTTCCATGGTTTTCTCTGTTGCAGGAAGTAAATCATTTAAAAGTGATTTGAGATTAATAAATCTTACTAATATTTTATTTTTATACAAGGCTGTGCTCTAAGATAAATTGAAGGGAGCCCAGTGCTCTAAAACTGTTAAATCCAGGGTGCTCAGCATATGCTTTTTATGAAAAAACTAAGATTCCTGAGTCACCCAAGAGCAAAAGTAAGGCACCAGGGGCCACCAGGCGCTGTTAGACCACAGCCCTGTTATTGAATTATTTACTTATCAATCAGTAAATCTGAGTGAGTTTGATGAAAATGTATCAACAACTCAGTCAATTGTTAACCCTTTCACTCCCAAGATCAAATTAGTAATTCTTCTTACTGTCTGCTATACAATTCTATTGACATTAATTTGGAGAATTTGGTATTGGATCAATTAGTAATCTCCTTGATGTTTTCCTATGTTCTCATTGCTTGGCTGCTTGATATTGTATTGATATTGTAAGGAGAAATTCTGTCTTGGTCACTTATGGGAGTTAAAGGGTCAATATTTATTTGATATCTATTTATTTATTTTCTTGGCAGGTCCATCAGAGTGGAATGTTATGACTGGGACAGGGATGGAGGGTAACACAGAAACAACTCTTAACCTAATCACTGTGTTATTATTATTATTATTATTATTATTATTATTATTATTATGCAGCAGTTATTATGTCGCAGAGAAATCAACTGAATGCTACATTCTAATCAGGCAGCACAGGGCGAAAACCGTAACCTGTGAGCCATGGAGTAAAAAAATAAATGTACATTAACTAATCCTAAAAAGCTTTTCCATTGTGTCTACGGTCCTCCTTCCAACAGAAAGTCAAACTGCCACCTTGAAAGGCTAACCTTATTATTATTATTATTATTATTATTATGCAGCAGTTGCTATTATTATTATTATTATTATTATTATTATCATTATCATTATTTTTTTTTGTTTTTGTTCAAGCAGGCAGTGCATGTTTGCCCTATCAGGTGACAAGTATGTTGATAAACACTCACTATTTCTTTGTCTGCATGTGAGTGCTTTTTGCAGATTTTTCATGTGAGCAACAAACTCTAGCACCATTTAATACCTGCTTCCCAATCTACATGCTTTCTTTGGAGAGTGTGGTACAGTGCAGTTGGTCCACAAAAATACTTAAAATAAGTGTCTGGTAATCTTCATGATGAACAGTTCTCTTGCTTTAGACATGATCTGATTGGAATATTTTCCTCAACCATCAATGAACTGAATGGAACTCCAGGACTCACTTTTGAGGTGAGTAAGATCCAAGGGAGCCCAGCAAGTTGGAGTAAATACCCCTTCAAGAACCAAACAGTAAATTACAGACCGATTAAGTTTTTTCCACCCTGGGAGCAACCACCGAATACAGGTCCACCTTGTCGGCATGCTTCGAAGAACAAGGGAGAAAACAAAAGGATGCATTGTGATTCAATAAGATGTAATTAAGTGGCCCTGTATTCTGTAGTTTTACCCCACTCTGGATTTATGTTTGAATTAGCACACAGGCTGTATCTTTTTTCTTTTTTTTCAGGCCATAAATCCAAAGAAACAAGCAAAAAAGAAAGGTTACAAGAATTCAGGCATGGTGAGTGTTGGTTGCCAACTGAAAATAAATGACAACTATGTCATTCCTGATTCCCCTTGAGAGTTGTGGTAAAAAGGGATTCATTTAGTTGCTTTGTTACTCCATACTCTCTTAGAGAGTTTTCCTTTGTTTGTTATGAGTGTTCGGAATCAATACATGCTTGCCTGCCTGTGTTTGTCTTACTAGCTTTGTAATTTTTTTAATTATTATTTGTGTTTTAGTTTTCTTTGATTTAGTGACAAATAGATTGAAAACCTCATTGCAGAGATGGGAGTGGGGTCATTTATTTTTTTTATTGATTTTGAAAATTTGGTTTGTTGATTGAGCCTTTAAGTTAGGTGTTGAAGTTTGCTTGGGCAGAATTTACAATTGACACAGTTGCTATTAGTAACAGTTTCTCCGTACTGACAAATTACGTTCAACATAATCAGTGCTTTAAACAAGACCCAGCACCTGCTGGAGCTCTGGTGGGTATTCTGTTGTGAGTCACCGGGTATATTTCACCGCACTAAAGTCGCGGTAACCATGTTCAAGTCGCACTCAAGTCGCTCTCCAACGGGTGCTGTACCAAGGTAGCCACCCATTTCAAATCTTATTTAAAGCACTGCATAATTGCTTGTGCATAGAATATTACTGAATGCAGTATAAAGCTAATGTCACTCATATTTTGTTTCTTGCTATTGTGGCTAATGCTCTGACCTGTTGAATTTTTTTTCTTAGATTATGTTAATGCAGTGCAAACTAGAACAACAGCCTTCATTCTTGGATTACATCAGAGGAGGGTAAGACAGCATATGCTGCCAATTTTAGGAATATTTTCCAGTATTTTTTGCTTATTCATCAGTGTTATTATAATTATAGTTTTCTAACAGTGCTCATCAGTTCTACAGTACTAATGTAGTCATTCTTATCTTATTCTAGTTTTTATCCTTATATTATGTTATTTAGACAGGACTCCACTGATAACAGTGCTCCTGCACTGAAGAGCTATCCTGTATAAATATTTGTTATTATTACTATTACTATTATTATTATTATTATTATTATTATTAACAGTGCGTATACAGCACTGTACGGTGTAAGTTTATGTTTTCATCCGGAAGCCAGAGTCATGAAATCTTCATCTTCTGTTTTCACAAGGATCAGAACTTACAGTTAATTACTTAATATTTTTGTCCGCAAGCCAGGTAGCATACCATCGTTCCAAGATACTAAAAAAATGAACAACAAACTGTGATGAGTTACCTGTACCTATAGTACTACTGTATAACTAACTTACTAGCGAATTAAACAAATAAACAAGCTCGAATGAGTTGTCCACACAGAGTCAGTGGGACTATAGACTACATGTGTACTGGATTTTAGTTTAATAGTTGGCATAGATCTGGGAATGATTTTTGCGTGGCTGATTCAGATTCTGATATTGTTGCTTTGTAGAACTCAGATAAGTTTCACTGTAGCCATTGACTTCACAGCATCAAATGGTAAGTTGCATGTAGCCAGTGCAGTACTGTGATCATCACTTCCATGTTGCTTGGTGAGCTTTATTACTGTTGACAAGCATTGAACTAAATTTTGTTTAGACCTGGCAATTTTGCATGCAGTTAATTAACTGCATGTAGTCAGAACTAGATTGTGAGTGTTTTGGTCAGAATATCATAATTATCATCATAATCATGAACATAAGCGACACTGATAAGCTGTTAGACCAGTCTTGCAAATGTGATCACCACACTGTTACAAGTATTTTTAACCCTTTACACCATAGCATCAGCATGCACATTCTCCATACTGTTCTCTATACATTTCCAAAGATGCTGATAAGGAGAATTTGTTTCACAGTTAAGAGCTTCTTTGTTGGTGATCATTTTCCTTATTCTTGTGACCTTCATGTGGGATTCAGGGGGGGGTGATATGGTGCCAGGGAGAAATTAGGTGCCTGCCACTCCTAGGGACTAAAGGGTTAATAATAATTATGTAACTCTGTGATTCTTGATTCTCAAACTGCATTTTTAATTGCTGATTACCACCGCAACAAGGCTGTTCTCTATGAAAAATTGAAGGGAGCCCGGTGCTCTGAAACTGTGAAATTTAGGGTGCTCAGCATACGCTTTTTATGAAAAAAACTAAGATTTCTGAGTCACCCAAGAGTTAAAAGTAAGATGCCATGGGCCACCAGGTGCTGTTAGACCATAGCCCCGTAAAATAATAAATACAATTTTGATTACAAGTTCATTTGACAAATTGACAGTGGTTTAGGTTAATCTGTACTCTAATTGTGGACAAGGATATTTGTCATTACAGTGCTCACAGTGTTGTGGACTAATGAGGTGCACAATATTGATGTCAATTAAAACCCTTAAAACCCTTGTGTGACATGTTGACGTGAGCAGCAATATCTGTACTTTTAGTGGTTATATACAGCAAATTGGTCAATCAGATTACAAAATTATTGCCAATTCTATTAAAAAAGTAATTGCCTCTAATCTCAATTCACTATCTTTTATCCAAAATTGGAAAAAAATTACTCAAGACATTTATATGATTCAAGGTGATCCACGGAATGCCAGCTCCCTGCACTACATAAATCCCTATGAACAAAATCAGTATGTCAAGGCACTGACAGCTGTTGGTAGAATCTGCCAAGACTATGACACGTAGGTATTGTTTGTCTGAAGTCAGACAAAGTAAACATTCTATGGTAAAGGTAAAGAATCCAATCCTACTGACGTCGGCCAACGTGTTGGTAGTATGTCAGCTGAAGCGTTGGCCGATCTTACCAACACATCAGTAGTGTGTTGGCAGATGCATTGGTCCATCTTACCAACACATTGGTAGTGTGTCAGTGGTGTGTTGGTAGTGCGTCAACTGACGTATTGGCCGATGCGTTGCTAGGATTGGTTTCTTTACCTTTAACCATTCTTTTGTCTTTTTTCTTGGAGAGTTTTTAATGGTTAATAGTAGGAGTGATGGTAATTTGAGGTAGACTTGCCTTTATTTCCTCTCCAGAGATAAACTGTTTCCAGCCTTTGGTTTTGGAGCTCGCCTTCCTCCAACCTGGAAAATTTCCCATGAGTTTCCTCTGGTGAGTGCCGCAAGACTGAAGCCATTTCTGTTTTTGTTTGTTGGGAGAACTTGTTAGCCTGCAAGGAGGCCCTTAATGTTATAGTGCTTCTGCACAAGTGTTTCTTTGCCCTTAGGAGAGTGTAAGGCTTTAACCCTTTACACCCTTACATCAGTATCTATATTCTCCATAGAGTGCTAGACACATTTTTTGAGGTGCTGACAAGGAGAATTTGTTTGACAATCAAGAGCTTTTTCTGGTTGATCATTTCCTTTATTCTCCTGACCTTAATGTGTGATTCAGTGATGATATTGTAAGGAGAAATTAGATGCTAGTCACTCTTAGGGGTTTAAAGGGTAAGCAACACTTGCTGGGGAGAGGCTGGGAAGAGGCTGGGGAGAGGCTGGGGAGAGGCTGGGGAGAGACTGGGGAGAGGCTGGGGAGAGACTGGGGAGAGGTCTGCTCAAGGTCTAGCCCTGACAATTATTAGTGCCAGATCCCCAGTAAATCTCTCCCCAATTCATCTCAAATATTCCTTCTGCCAGAGAAACGTGCATCCTGCAATGCTAGTGATAAGGGCCTTCTGTCCAGTTAAGAAATTGATCACTAGGGTCTAACAAAGAGTTCTATTTATCAATTCTTCATTGTTACTGTTCTAAAAAAAAAAGACTCTTTTGACGCTGGGATAATTATTTGTTTTTAGAATGGTAATCTCCAAAATCCAATGTGTGAAGGAATAGATGGAGTCCTATCTGCATATTACCACAGTATACAGCAAGTACAACTCTATGGTAAGTTTACTGGAGATGTTTTTTCAATCTTCATTTGCTCATCTTCTTCGACAACTTTCTAAAGAAACCAACTTCATCTGGTGAAAAGTGTATTTTTTCGGTGACCCTATCTACTATCTATCTATTTATCTATCTTAAGGGTTATCAGATTGGTACTGTCTTGAGATTCTGTTGGAGCTCTCTTGCTTTACTGACAGCACTTTGTTGTTGAAAAAGTGTACCTGCAAAATAGGCTATTCTATTCAATAAGTCATCTGTTCTTTGTCTTTGTATGGTAAGTTTACTGCAGATGTTTTTTCAATCTTCATTTGCCCGTCCTCTATGACAACTTTCTAAAGAAACCAATCTCATCTGGTGAAAAGCATAGTTTTTTCGGTGACCCTTTATCTACCTAAAAAACATCTAGGGTTATCAGATTAGATTGGTACTTTCTTGAGATTCTGTTGGAGCTCTCTTGTTTTACTGACAGCACTTTGTTGTTGAAAAAGTATACCTGCAAAATAGGCTCTTGTACATCGATAAGTCATCTGTTCTTGTCTTTGTTAACCTTGTAACCCTTGGTCTTTCAGTGAGTTAAAGCACAGTGATGTCCTTGCATTTTTTTTTGTTTGCTTTTTTTTAGGTCCTACCAACTTTGCACCAATAATAAATCAAATTGCCAGGTAAGTTGGGGATTTTTTTTCCCAAACAATTCCTAATGGTTACCTGAATCCTAATAATGAATGATTATTAGTTTATTTCTGTCGATATGCCAAAAATGGTTGGAAATTAAATTATTGATGCTCAGTTTTGTCTCTTTGGGTGTTTGGAGGTGAATTAGAATTTGCTAATCACTTCTGAAGCCAATCAGAATGCACAAAAAGTACTATTTACCAGACTGTGGTGTATGCTTAATTAATAGAGGATGACCATATTTATTGTTTCTTCTCTCTATATGTTACAGACCAACCATAAGATACAGTGAAGGCTACTTAAACTCTGATTTTTCACATATTTAGCAGATGGTTAAATGATTTTAGTTTGACTGTCCTTTTTTTTCTAGAATAGCAAGTGCAGCACAAAGGCAAAAACCTGGAGAGGAGTAAGAAGTTTTTTAAATTCCTTTAACCTCAAAAAGGCTGTGTTCAAATATCACTTTCCTGTTCACAACTCAAATTTTCTTTCTAGATATTTTGTACTACTGATGTTGACTGATGGAATTATTTCAGACATGGCTCAGACAAAAGAAGCCATCGTGAATGTAAGTTTGTTTAAAATTAAAATAAAAATGCATTTTGGCTAAGTGCTGGCTGCTGGTGAAATTTGCTGGAGGAAAAAGTGGTGATCACTGGCTGGATTTTGGCTGGCGATCACTTGGTAAAGCACAAGGGGCACTTCTGACTTAAGGTAAATCTATAAATTACATTAAATTTGTTTATTTCTTCTTGCAGGCAGCTTCTCTGCCTATTTCCATTATTATTGTGGGTGTTGGAGCAGCAGAATTTGATGGTATGTACATAATTATAAGTTTACTATCCTTATATAATTAGAAGAGTTTCTTTTCAATTAATACTGATAAGTGTTAGCAAAATGTATTGTGCAATCCACTGGATGGTAATTGTGAAGAAGAGCTCCCCAAAAAACCTGTCGGCCGACTGTCGGCCGACAGTTGACCGACAGGCGGCCGACAGCAACACCAGCAGACGGCAGACATACGGGTCAGCACCCACGGCCTGGCCAACATACACAAACGATATGACCAGGTTCTCCAGACAATGAAAGAAAACAAATGCAGCATGGCCTGTGCCTTCCGTCTTGCAGGCTGTCCTCGGAGCACACTACGAGACTTCGTGGCGATAGCAGAATTGAAAAAGGTCGCCTCGAGGGAACTGGACCTCGTCCTCCGCGACCAAGAAGTTCAATCCGTGCGAGATCTGGAGGTTGCCTGTCGCAAAAGACTTCGGCGCTACATCCCGGTCATGAGCAACATGAGGAGAGAGGGGCAGCTGTTGCCAATGAAGTTCGCGGCACGATTTTACGAGTGAAATATCTTGTATATTTCACCACGCACAAAACGGCTCCTTTAGGAGCCACCAAATCTTGAAAGTCAATTGTCAACGTATTAAACATGTTGGATGTTGTATCAAGCGAGGCACGATTCTACGAGTGAAATATCGGATCACTCAACGTTTCTGGTAAACCAGACCAAAAACTCTTGATCTAAAACGACCACGATACCTCGTTTTGCCACTCTGCGACAAACGCAAATTAAAAAATTAATAATTTAAACCCATATGCTTTTGTAACGGCAAACTTAGAATCCCTAACATTGTGTGATCGTTTCACGGACAAGCTACCGACAAGGTACCGACAGGTTACCGACACATTACCAACAGTCGGCCGACTGTCGGCCGACTGGCGGCCGACAGGTAGCCTATATTTCAGGCAAAACCTGTCGGCCGACAGACGACCAACTGTCGGCCGACAGTCGGCCGACAGTCGGCCGACAGTTGGTCGTCTGTCGGCCGACTGTCGGCCGACAGGTTTTTTGGGGAGCTCTTCTTCACAATTACCCACTGGATAGTGATTTCCTCAGTGGATAATGTTATCCAGGCTTTAAACAACCAGCTAATTTGAATATATCAACAAAGTTGAAATGGTAAATTGGCCACTGTTACAATTATAAAAGCTGACCTTTCGAGTGTTAGCCCTTCGTCAGAGCAAATATGGGAATTGTGGGTTGTGGGAGCTATGTGATTCCTGGCGTAGCTCCTTTGTGAGTTTCTTGCTGCTGTTCTGAATGCTGTGGATTGAAAAATGCTAAGACAAAAGTTAGTGGTTGCAGCAATCAAAATACAAATGAATAAAGGCTGATAGTTTCTAAAGAAACTGTTTGGGGCTGCGTCGGTGGGGGTAACGAAATAATTTGAATATAATTATCAACAAAGTTGAAATAGTAAATTGGCCACCGTTACGATTATAAAAGCTGACGTTTCGAGTGTTAGCCCTTCGTCGGAGCGAATAGGGAAATTGTGGGTTGTGTGTGCTTTCAAAGGCAGAAAAAGGAGCTAGGTGATTAATGGCATAGCTCCTTTGTGAGTTTCTTGCCGCTGTTCTGAATGCTGTGGATTGAAAAATGCTAAGACAAAAGTTAGTGGTCGCAGCAATCAAAATACAAATGAATAAAGGCTGATAGTTTCTAAAGAAACTGTTTGGGGCTGCATCGGTGGGGGTAACGAAATAATTTTCAAGAATATATCAACAAAGTTGAAATAGTAAATTGGCCATCTTACAATTATAAAAGCTGACGTTTTGAGCGTTAGCCCTTCGTCAGAGCAAATAGGGGAATTGTGGGTTGTGTGTGCTTTTAAAGGCAGAAAAAGGAGCTACGTGATTTAAACAACCAGAGCCTGGTGGTCAGTTTGGGACTTAAACCCAGGACCTCAGGATTTCATGAGTATCAGATAATTGTGCTTTCCACTCACGATCAGCCATGCTGCCTTTGCAGCATGAATCTGAGTAATAATACTTCAAGTCACTTTATGCTGTGAAGACCAGCTAGGTTACATTCCTGTGGTACAGCCTCATTGTTACCTTATCTAAAGAGACATTGCATTATGTGATTGAAATTGTGAGCCACAAGATACGTTAAATTCATTGTAAACATATAGTATCAATTTATCATATACTATGATTTCTTTGTTTCTCATTAAAGCCATGGAAGAGCTTGATGGTGATACAGTTCGTCTTTCATCGCGTGGGAGATCAGCAGAGAGGGACATTGTGCAGGTAAAGATAGTTGAAGTTGACTTAGAGCTGTGTTAACCCTTTTGCTTCTGTGATCTAGATTGAAATTTCAATTCTCTGCACTGCCTACTGTATAATTTATTTAAATTTATCTTTGAGAATTCAGGGTTAGATCAGGCAATAATATTATATTCTGATTAATATGTTCCTTTCTTTTCAACGACCCTCTGCTTGAAATTGCAACTGTAAGGAGAAATTCTGTTTTGGTTTCCAAGGCTCGACACTAACTTTTCAACTTACTAGCCAAGTGGCGAGTGAGTGACATCTTAGATTTTACAAATTAAAATTTCAGTTTATTTACTAACCAAACTGGCTAGCTAGTGGAAATTGAAAACCACTTGCCAAAACTGAATTTCTACTAGTCTGTGGCTAGTGAGCTACTGTTGGTGTCGAGCCCTGGTTTCTCCTGGGAATAAAAGGGTTTAAAAAAACCTGACGACCTGTCATTATAAGACCTGCCCTGCCCAACTTGCACGATCCCTCAGTGAAAGATGACACATGTACGGCCAACAGCTTGATGTGAGCTGGTACAGAAAAAGGAGTGCGGCCCTAGACTGCCCTTTTTTGTGTAGCAACACTGTTCACTACTTTTTGCAAGAAACAAGTAACATTTAGTGAACGAAAAAGAGAAAATAAGTCATGTTTTTTTTTTTTGATGATTGCAAATTTCTTGTTCTGACTCCAAAAAATAAAGGAAAAGTTTTTAGTTATGGCAAAATCTTTTTTGTTTTTGTTTTTCCCATGCATGCCAGTCTATTGCATCCTATTTATTGACTAAGTTAGGTTGGAAAAAATAATATCTGGCTCTTGTTCATGACACACAGACCTTCACGCCACACTTGGTTCATGTGTCACGACTTCTAGCCAATATATTTTCCCATCTGCCCCTCACAGCCAGTCAATAAGCACATTATAATTTGAATATATCAATAAAGTTGAAATGGTAAATTACCCTGGGCTGTTTCAATTATAAAAGCTGATGTTTCGAGTGTTAGCCCTTTGTCGGAGTGAATAGAAGAATCATGGGTTGTGTGTGCTTTTAAAGGTAGAAAATGGAGCTATGTTATGGGTGGGAACATGGCAACGAGAAAAACACGAATAAATTAGTGGAATGAAAAGCGTTTGTTGATACCTGTGGGATTAAGACTGCCAAAAGTATTTGGCACATTATTTTCAGTATTTAATTTAAATGGATGCACCAATTAAAGTACATGTCTTGAAGAAAAATGAAATAATTTGGATCTATCAACAAAGTTGAAGTGGTAAATTGGCCACCGTAACTATTCCAAAAGCTGATGTTTCGAGCGTTAGCCCTTCTTCGGAGCTTCGACGGCCCCGCTCTGACGAAGGGCTAACACTGTAAATGTCAGCTTTTGGAATTGTTACGGTGGCCAATTTACCACTTCAACTTTGTTGATATATCCAAATTATTTCGTTACTCCCACTGACACAGCCCCAAACAGTTTCTTTCGAAACTATCAGCCTTTATTCATTTGAAGAAAAATGGTTTCAATTACTAATTACTTATCTTTTGCAGTTGGTTGTTAAACTTCTTTCCTGAGCAAATCTTGAGTTTTTCATACTGAACACTTTCTTAAACATCGATCCATACAAATTCTTAATTGTGAAGTGAAAATTAATAATGTAAATATCGAAAAGTGGCTTTTCTTTCCCAAGCATAATTATGATAACTGCTACACTTTTTTGTCCTCAGTCAATCCTTTTTCCATGACTTCTTTCAATTTATCCTCCTCCTCAGTGATCCAAATATGGCTCTCAATCCATTTGTCTTATCTGTCTGTCCATTGGTTGATTTGTTTGTTTGTTTCTTGTGGATGATTCATTCATCCTGTTCATCTTGTCATTTCTCACTTTTCAGTTCTGCGCTCAGTCTACAAGTGTACTTGTCACTCTTTTTCTCAAGGGAAATGTTGACATTGTTAATTCGATTGATCAAATAAGTTTTTCTTTTTGTTGCAATTGGTTTGGAAAGGTTTGAGCTTTCACCTTTAAAATTTTCTTCCCCTCTTTTTTACAGTTTGTCCCATTCCGAGATTTCCAAACACGTGGCATACTAGCTCCAGATTTGCTCTCAAAAGAGGTGTTGGCTGAAGTGCCAGATCAACTTCTATCCTACATGAAAAAAAATACCATAAAACCAAAGCCACCTCAGCCAATCTCTGTTGACAACATCACACCAATCATGCCACATTCGGCGAATCAAGATGCACCCTACTCAGCCAATCAGAATGCATCATATCCAGTGAATCCAAGTGCACCTCCATTTCCAGACAATCAAAGCATTCCTTATCCAGCCAATCAGGGGGCTCCATATCCTACTAGTTAGGTGGTGAATTCAGAAGATTTTCTAGCAACCTTAAAAAGGTGTTAAGGTTAATGCATTAAAACTATTTCTATTATTTGTCTCCAAAACACAGAAAATTTACAATCTGAATGAATCATTGTAATTTACCAATGCATCTCCCTGGTGTGTAACTTTCACTGCAGCTAGCAAGTAAAACAGATACCTTGCTTCAAGTCTTTTTAACCCTAATTAACCACTAAGAGTGATTAGCATCTAATTTCTCCTTACAATATCAGCCCTGAATCACTCAAAAAGGTCGAGAGAATGAAGGAGATGATCACCAACAAATGAAGTCCTTGATTGTTAAAACAAATTCTCCTTGTCAGCACTTTAGGAAATGTATAGAGAACAGTATGGAGAATATGTATTGTGTAAAGGGTTAAGTGTTATGTGTTGTTATAGTTTTATTGCTCTTGCTTTACATGTTATCCAAATGCTAACTCTAGCAAGGTTTTGTGAAACAAAACACTTAAAAATGTCTTCTGACTCACATTTCTTGAATGTCATCAAAAGTGTTTGTCTGAAGCAGATGTACCATGATCTTACCTTCAGTGTTAATATGTATGATAATATTGCTACTAATATTTAGAACTATTTTTTTATTTACTTTGTTCATTTACTAGTATCATAAAAGTAAAGTCTAAATTGACTAAAAGGTATATAATTCCCTCTGAAAACCCCCAAATTCCTTTAAATCTTAGTAATGTATCATCTTTAGTCTTGATATGTAATGCATTAATACATATCATTAAATTCCATAGTTCAATTATATACTTAGAATATCTTTGTAAATATTCATCTCTCACTCTAAAACCTGATCTAAATTTCACATTTTGGCTTGCCTTTGTTACGAGTTTTATTCCACTTCGTTTTCAGTTTGTCCCATTCCGAGATTTCCAAACACGTGGAGCATTAGCTCAGGATTTGCTCACTAAATAAGTTTTAGCTGAACTGCCGCATCAACTTCTCTCCTTCATGACAAAACACATGATTAAACCAAAACCTCCTCGATCAATTACATTCGGAGACAACTCACCAATCATACCTCCATCAACAAATCAAACCATTCCTTTTTCATCCAATCAGCATCCCTCAAACTCTGTCAATCAAAGAGCACCCCCTTATTTACTTAGTCAGAGCACCCAAGGTCCTCCCTACCCAACCACCTAGATTTTGTTTTGTATCATTGTTAAAATAATGTTTCCTTACAAATTTTAGTTTGTCCCTTTTCGTGACTACATTGGACAGGCTGGGAATGTCATAAGTGGGGCACGATTGGCCAAAGACGTGCTAGAAGAGCTTCCAGATCAGTTTATTGATTACATGAAAAAACGAAACTTCAGACCCAAACCTCCACGATACAACATTTCTACCTTGACAGAAGTTTAAGGGGGTTACTGGGAAGAGGCGACTGGTTTTGCTGTGAAACTGGTGCTAATAATTATACATAACAAAATACTTAATGTTTTACTAGTAACAAGACATGTGTGCTTCTGCAAAAGAGAGCAAATAAGTATTATTCCATATTGGTTATAGACCACATGTAGAATGAGTAAGAAAAGGTGGCAGACTATACTGCACAAAGGGATAAAGAGAAAGGCACATTTTTAAGTTTTTGTATGTATTTGTACCAATTCATTTGAAAATTTCTTCCATTTTTGAGTAATTTTCATCTGTTTAAACTTGGTTTTGACCATGCTAAATTTCATTTCCCTTTGGATTTCTGTTTTTGTTTTTTTGGCCAGAACAAATGGTCAGCAGTGAAGCATTTTCCAAATGCTTGCAACTGTTCAGTCTGACTAGATTCAGACTGCCATTCTTGTGGGAACCCCCCCTTAGCATTATTTTAGTTGTGTCCACTGTTTTACTCAGTCAATAAATGTAAGTTTAGATTTAAAGGTATTCATGGCATTACCACTAAACAAAGATAGTTAATATTTTATTAAAATATTTAACATTCCATTCATATATACAACTCTGTAAATAAATATTTAGTGCATCAATTTACAATTAAACTTACAATCCTATTGTAGGTGTTATAAGTGCAAAAGTAAAATTAAATTCAAGGTAATGGGGGCCACTGTCAGTCAGTAGAACGCAAATGCCTTTTCTTTTTTAATGAAAAGCTGCAGGTAATTTCATAACTTGTGCTGTACATTGTAGCAGCTGCAAAGTGTTATTTTAAAAGTGCACCTTTGACTTTCTATCTACCAAAATCTTTAAGACTCAGTGGTTGAAAGGTAACTTGCAGGTCTAAGCAATAATTTATTATAACTGCCTAAGCGACCACAACAAACTTGCTCTTGTTTCACTATAACATAAATAAGAGATAAACTTAACTATGCCTCATAGCTTTCCAGTTCATTTTGTAATCTGAATTTATGCACAAGGATTAAATTGCTGACAGGTGTATTTTTATTGTTTGTTAGGCAGAACAGTTACAAAGATAAGGGGGTAGTGTAAGAGAGAAACTTGATACCATAATTTGTCCCAAGGTAAAAGTAAGCCTCTAACAATATGGATTTGAAGTATAGTCAGAAAATAGTGTACCTTTGGTATTTAAAATAGATTTTAGTACCTGTCTTCTAATTAACCACCAATTTAAAAAATTTGTATAATCTTAGAGGGAAAAACTAAGTAGACTGTACAGTTCTTTGTGGTAAAAAAATAAAGCTTGCAATTCTAGGAATTACAAGCTTAATCAATCATCTCATTTTCAATAATAAATGCAACTTTTAATGACCTTCCATGGAAGGTCTGGAAGTGTTCAATGTTTTTTCACCTTGAATTAGATTCTGCTTGATTTATTCCAAGAATTGTCACACAGTTCTTAGCAATATTTGCAAAATTTGTGGTAATTCTATCACAGTACTTTTTTCCCATATTTGGGTTGACAGGAACACCATTGCATTATGCTATTAACTCGCAGTAATGGTTAGAAATGTTTTCCATTGCTGTCTGGGCCAATAGAAATGGGTAGCTGTGTTCTCTGTCGCATTCTGCTGTCATTGGAGTACTTGAGTACTGCTTTTGGTATTTGCATTGCCCTTGGAACTCTTGGTTGCATCTCAGTCGTAACAACATTTGTTGAATAACGAGATTTACTTCTTTTAATGATTCCTTTCAATTTCCCATCATCTGTTGAGCAAAAGGTTGTTGCTATGGGAATGGACTGTGCAACATACATGCTACCAGTTGCCCATGAACCTTCAGGTTTCCTTTTTGTTTCTCTCCGATTTTTGGTGTTCAATGTCTCTAAAGCTTCCCCTGAAAGATTTGCAATGATATTCCGTGCTTCTTTGGGGCGAGATAGAGTTGAAATCTTAGTATTATTGGCTTCTGGAGACATCTGTTTGTGCTGGGAAACAGCAGCAGCTTTAGTTTCTGTAGAAGCATCCTTATTCTTGGAGCTTGGTATAACTCTAGGAGTTGTAAGCTCATTATGCTTCTTTGCATTTGCTGTTGGTTTGCGTATTCCCTCTCCTTCTACTGCCATGTTCATGCCAATGTATGGAGGAGCTGACACTTGTGGCTGATGAAAGACAGAAAGATACTTCATATGATGGGTAAGTAGAGGGAGATAATCATGATAGGTTTCTACATACAGCCAGGTACCTATTTTGGTGTGGGCAATAGAGGTTACTTTTCAAAATGATAAACTAGTGAGCAGTACTGCACCGACCAAAATGGTTTTAATCTCCTTAATTTGATAGAATAGCAGCCTTGAATTTTCTCAAGTAATGCAAATAAGGTTGCTTAATATGTACAAATTGTAACAGAATATTTTTTACCTTTAAGTTGACAAATTGTAACAAAGAATATTTTTTACCTTTAAGTTGACCCATAGTGTGAAGCAAGGTTTAACTAAGGTGTTGTACATGTGTGGCATTTTGTAGACATTACATTTACAAGTACCTGGTATGTTTTGGGGTCACTGAATGATGTAGTGTATTTTAGGCTATCATCATATGAAGTACATAGGAGATTAAAATAAGGTTTTACTATTTTAGTTTGTGCAGTGCTGCTCTCTAGTTTATCATTTAAAATAGGTATAAATGAATCAGTAGGTTTTAAGGGTTATGGATGCCCTTATGTCTACTTGAGGGTGACAGTTCAGTGGCGAATCCAGGGGGGTCTGGACCCCCCTTTCAAACCTGACGCTTACAACTTTGAGACAGGATCGTATATCACTTTTAACTGGCTGATTTTTTAATGAATCCAAATAAACGGTAAGTGGCCAACGTGCAACCGTGACTGATGGGAGGGGGTGTGGGGGAGAAGTAATTTGCCTCAAAAAGTCCAACAGTCCTTTCTGAACCAAAGTTTGGACCCCACCCCAATCAAAAATTTCTGGATCCGCCTCTGTAGTTCCATACAAAAGTTAACACTGCAGGCCATTTCTGTTAACAGGGTTTGAAGTGGGTGAATATTGCTAGTAACTAAATTATCAAGTTTACAGTAAATCTGCATTGTCATTTCACGCTCATCCCGAGTTTACAACTGAGGAAATCAATGAAATCCAATGCTTTAAACAGAAATGTTCTCCTGCTCCTGGCTCTTTGAGACAACTGACACCTGCATGTATTCAGGGCAATGTGCCACTAATATTTAGCCCTAACCTTTCACCTATGATCTACTGAAAAACAAGTGCTAGCTCAGACTTTTGTTTGAGTATGGTTGTGTGTTAAGCATGTTTTACAGTGCTAAATAATGAAGCTGATTTGGGAAATTTACCTGTTTAAATGCTAATTCATATCTTCCTGTATCACAGTTCTTGTCCTCGCGTCGGTCAAGCACCACTGAAAAGTTGCATAGTTCCAAGGTCAAAACATGGTTATAATTTAAGGCCCAACCTATCCCATTTTATTGGAGCCTACAGCTCCAGAAGGAGACCTGCAGGTGCATTTAAGAGACAATTCTTGGCCAGAGTGATCCTGTCGTTTTGTGTTTTTTCTTCTTTGACTCGCAATGCCTATCTCCATGCCAGCAACCTGCCTTGTGACTGGTTGGGATGAGGGAAGGGGAACCAATAGTGAACCAGCAACCCATGCAGAGGGGGGGGGGGGGGAGTAATATTCTTTAGGTAGTTACCTCATATAACAAACTATGAAGATACATGTACGTGGGTACACCAGGATTGTTGCTAAGTGCCAGTTACTTGTGAAATTTGCCATATGAAAAAGTGGCATTTGCCAGCACTTCTGAGGTTACACACTTCAATCATTCACCACCTCAATTGAAATTTCAGCTGGCAATGTAATTCCTTTCCTACAACCAAAACTATATTCTCTGGATCCAGGAAGCACACATTCCCTCCTTCGTAATTTCCTACAGTCTAGTATGCAATAATGAATTTTAACTATTAATCAAATGTCTTTGATGCAACAAGACAAAATATTACCTCTCATGGTATCTTCCAGAACCTGTGCACACAGTTTTCTTGTAACTGCTGTACTTGGTCCCATTGTAGGACTGCAATTTATTTCCAACTGAAGAGGGAAAACAGTGCCACTCAAGAAATTAAGAGAGTTTACTGAGTGAAATGTAATGGTCACATAGACCATAAAGACAGTTATCACTACTAAGTAGCAAGCTTTTCCGTAGATACATCAAAGCCTTCAAGTTGAGGAAATTCAGGACTGTGGTCCAGCAGAGCCCTAGTGTCTCAGGTGACCAACTTTTGTGTTTGTGTGACTTGTTTAACTTTATTTTTATGAAGGTTTGTTGGACCTGGGCACACCAGATTTTCCAAATAGGAACCTTTGGGCACCCAGCAAATTTTCATTAAAGCACAGCCTTGAAATAATATTAATAATAACATAAAGATACTAATACTTACCAACCATGGCTTGTAGTCTTCACCAATAATGAAGTCAGCACCATATAACTCAAATGAATTCTAACAAAACGAAAATCACAAACCTTCGTTTAAGAAACTGGTCGAGCAAGAAGTACTGGTTGACCCAGCACACCCTGACATTGAGACTCATATTTTACACACTGAAATCTTTACATTTAAAAATTATTGGATGAGGTTGAGCATGATAATGATAATTATCAAGGCCAAAGTTTTGTGTTATCTGCTGATCGAAGCTGAAGGCTGAGGCAAATAACACAAACTGAGGCCTTGACAATTATCACTATCAGGTGAAAACCAAATCCAATAATTGTTTCATTAAGCATATTCCTGAGCGGCACTTGGAAGGACAAGAGTGCATAAAACTATTGTCCGTAGGTATGATGTCACTTCTACATAATTAAATAAAATCTATTGTCTGTATGTAGGAGGTAAGAGAATGTATAATTATGAATTCATTTATTTTGATAAGGACAATCAGAAGCTTCTCAAATTGATGATTATTTTCTTTATTCTCATGACCTTTACATTTAATTCAAGGGTAACATGGTAACGAGAAATTAGAAGCCAGTCACTTGGAGGGTTGTCTTACAACAAGTGCAGTATTTGTTAGAAGAGCATTAACAATGTCACTGCAGCTAACTTGTTGATAACCTGGGTGGTAATGTCTCTGTTGTTACAAGCAAGGTTACAATTTAAGTGATCACATTAGCAGAATGGTTTAAAAGCAGAAAAAACAGCCAAGGAACTTGGAAAAAAAAATGTTTTTATCGTAATGGCCTGGTTCACCATACAGTCCTCTGAGGTTCAGTGGTGGAGCAACGAAGTACATTATATAAGGGTCTGTTGTTGCTTACAAAGTTTGTGTCAAAGCAAACATCATTTTACCTTCCGATATTCCACTATCTCCTGACAGGACTGCACAGCAGAAATAACAGCTTTCTTCATTCCAGGATAAATCGATTCTTCCCACATTTCACCAACACCACGTTTCCTACAATGACAGCATTGATATGTTTGTATGTACATCTACAACTTTTTTGTATGCAACATCAAACAGATTGTGGGGGGCTCTAATCAAACATAATGAGAATCATAACATAGCTGAGAAATTTATTAATCTTATTCAGTTGCATGCATGTATATGCTGATGAGGTAATACGTGAAACAATTGAAAAGTGACAGGGAATTCCTCTTCTTAAAAAAGTAATCGATCTTCAAAATTTACACTAACATTGGTATACATATTCTCTGTATTGTTCTCTCTCTATTTCCTAAAGTACAGACAAGGGGAATTTGTTCCACAATCATAAGCTTTTCTAGATCTAGTTGCTGAACATTTCCTTTTTTCTAAGCTTGTAACCTTAATGTGTGATTCAGCAGTATCACAGTAACTGTTAGGAGAGATTAATTAGCTGCTGGTCACTTTTAGGGTTTAAAAGGTAGTTATAAATAAATGATTGGTTCAAAATTCATTTGTTAGCTAATCATCATCAGAGTTCATTGAGATATGAAACAGTACTAGCTGAGAAGTTGGAAGAGCACTCAAGAGAATGTAATTGCTTTCAGCTGCACCTCAAGCAACTGCTATGCACCTATTATGCTGTCAAATCTTTTCACATACTGTACCTCATATCTCTATGAATCACGGTTGTAGCTTAAAGAGATAAAGCTGCCCAATTAAATTTCAAGGAAGGTACGTGGCTCAATGGGTGTTGAATGATTGTAAGTCTCTAACCTTGGAAGTGCTTATTGTGCTTTACCAAGCAATCGTTGGCTTAAAATCCAGCCCGTGATCGCTGCTTTTTCACCCGTGCAGATTTCACCAGCAGTGGGTGCTTAGCAACAGTCCAGATGAATGCAAGCTGCCACTTAAACCTGTTATTAATTTTCACTCACGTGAGATAAGCCTTCAAGTCATCACTACTCCACATATTCTCATCTGGTATACGCTTGTCACGGACTCCATTCTCAAAGTGCTTCTGGATGGAATTGTTGGCAAGGTGTATGCTTCTGAATATTTTAAAAATAATGATCATTTCAGTACTTTGATCAACATATTTTTTGAGCCAAGTTGGACTACTAAAGGTCAGATTCATCTACTTACATGTGAAAGTCTTCGAGAGAGAAGTTCTGACTGCAGAATCGTATGTAGCAATCCTGAGAATACAGAAACACCATTGTTTAGGACCACAGCCTGTGAACAATCTTGACGTTTCACTCTCAAGGTCTCACTTGTCTAGTAATTCTCGTCACTGTCAACGTCTGCCATACAATTCTCATCTAGAGAATTTTATATTGGATCAACTAAAATTCCGCTAATACATTTTTTTTTTTATTCTCATCACTTGTCTGCTTGATATAATTGTATTCAATCTTGGTCACATAAAAGGCTTGAAAATAATATTGGGTGACAAAAAGACTCAATTAATGACATTAATGTCAAACTCCTCTGATGGCACATCCATTAATTACATGATCTGAGTACTACTGTAACAGTATATGGGAATTCAAAATGAAATTTTCTGCCCGTACCTTATAGAACCACAAAGTCAAAGGATTCCAGTCAGTAACAAGAAACCACTGTCTGATGTCAAATTTCACTCCATGGATCAGTAGTGGCCTCTCTGTATAAAAACACAGACCACCAAAGAACCATAAACATTTTAAAACTTTGGAAGATAAAAAAAAAAACCACTAATAGTGGTTATACAGGGTTGCCACTCATTAGAACCCAAAAAATTCCGACTTTTCCCTGACCTCAAAACATTTTTCACTGACCTTGAATTAAATTAATTATCGAACAGGCCAAATCCACTTTTACATTTCTCCATCGCTTTTAAGCTTTCCATCCGATTTACGACACCCGATCGACTACTTCAGAACCTTTGTGGAACCCTTAAAACAAAATTCCCTGAATTTTCACTGACTTTGACGAGAACTAAGATTTTCCCTGACTTTTTGTAAAATTCCCTGACTTTTCCCTGACCTTGAGAAATTTTTGTTTTTCCCTGACTTTTCCCTGACTGTGGCAACCCTGTTATAGTGATAAAAATTAAGGGATTTCTGTTACCACATAAAATTATTTTAAGACTCTGGAAAAAATGTCTTTTGATATTGTGATTGCAATCTTGTGTTTAGAAAGATCACCAAAAAGAAAGATCACCAAAAAGAAAGATCACCAAAAAGGTCACTAAAAATTCATAGTTACAAGACTATAAGTGCTTCAAGCTAAAATTCACAGTGTTAGCAAGAGAAGATAGTTTTACTCTTGATTGATAACTTCTCTGGGTCTTCTTAGGGTAGGTTTTTGGTGCTTTCCTGTTATATTTTTAGTATAAACCCAGCATTAAAGCAACATATCACCTATATATTTCTGGACAACCAAGTGACCCTCTTTCTTGCCCACAGCATTACTTCCAACAAGCTTGACAATCTGGTCAAGACGATCCATACACATAATTCCTACAAGACAAGGAAAAAGGCTCAAATAAGCCATACAGAGCCATTGGAAAACTCTCACAGAGCAGAACTGGGAAAAAGAAACATTTATTAGCTATAGACTAATTCTTGGATCGAGTGAACCATTAGCAACCTCAATCGATATGCATGTATTAATGGTTGATTTATCAATCCAAATTTTATTTATAGACCCATTGATAGGTTATCAATGGGCAGCTGATAACCAGCAGATCGTCAGCTGAAATTCGAACAACAATCAGCTAATGTCTTGATCATCAGTCAATTGACATCCTAATCAAGACATCAGCTACCTGTTGGTTAAGAGAGAGCCACTGTCAGGCTACCAGTTGCTTCTTAGCAAAATATTGGTCAACTATTGACCAACTTATTGATCACCTATGGATTGAGGTTATCCCCAATAAACGTGATTTAAGTATTTTGGGACCCAAGTAAAATAAACATGCTTTACCTCTGCCTCTTGATTTTGCACCAGGTTTGACAATCCAAATGTTCTTTGTACCATCAATTTCAATTTGAGGAAGATATTCCTTCATCTAAAACACAATTATTAATTGTCAAAATTACCAATATCATTTGATAATATTATTGGCCATTGGTTAAGAGTGAAAAGCTGACTCCCATATGATTTATTTCATTGTTTCCACAGACTGACAGCTGATCATGACGTCCTTGCACAACCTAGTCTGTAAGTCTGTAATACTTGATCCATCGTTCTACATATTAGTTTCCATTGAAGCGAATGCAAACCCCTTGCCTAGCTACAACATTTCAAATGGTACATTGCAAGCCCCTCAAGCTGTGCACACACTGAGTCAAATACATAGTCTGTAACTCAAGATAACCCTTGTGTGATAAATTTTGTCATTACTATTATTACAATTAGTATCATTATTATTATTATTATTGTTATTGTATAATCTCAAAATAACCCTTGTGTGATAAATTTTGTCATTGCTATTACTATTACAATTATTATTATTATTATTGTTGTTGTTGTTTATGATCTCAAGTAGGTATAAGTAAATTCACCTGTTTCATAATGTTCTGACACTCTTTGAGAAACGGATAAGCAGTTGCAATCACAGTACCAGGACTGAAATAAAATAAAAAAGAATTACAAATTATGTACTAAAGTCAGAGGTACGTGTACTGGTATACTTATGATTGAAAGATGGTGAACAGTCACACTAATTTTATCATGTCACGAGGATGTTGTTTTGAGAAACCACAATTCCCCTTTATATTCCTTTACAAAATGATGAAGGATTTCTATCGCGCCATATCCTATAGCTCATGGCCCTTTACAAAACTTTGCAGGGGACTTTGGCCAGACCGCATTGAGCAGTTTACAATTTTTTTTTTATGAACAGTTTTGCAGTTGCCCCCAATTTCAGAATCAAGGCCAGACCACAAGTTTTGTTCCCTACTCTTGTTCCTTATAATAAACATAAGCATACTTAACAGATTCTATAGGAAAGTTCATTACTTGACGAGGGAATTCCGCTTTAAATTGCACGCGAAAACCGATATCGCATGAATTGCGAAGCAATGAGTGTGATATCGGTTTTCAAGTGCAATTTAATGCGGAATTCACAAGTAAAGTAATGGATTTTCCTTGAATCGCATAACTGAATAAAAATGAGTAAAAAAGGAAACAGCATTACTTAAAAATTGTTATGTTTACATCTATAGATGCAAAACAATATCACTTATTAGAGTCGTTTTCGACTTGCAATTCCACGCTAAATTCCTCGCTTCGTTAACCAATCAGAATGCGAGATTTTATTCAATGATGCAATTCTACTATGAATAGGCTGTCACTAGTGGATCTTGAATCATACCCAAGCCTTCTAAATTATGCTAGCATCACAATATAGTAACATTGTCTCAAATGAATGCAATTACCTCTTGACTTGATAATAATAGACAAGTAGTAGTTTCCAGGAATCCTCTGAGATGGCTGGACCCTAAAATGATTGTCATTTAGAATTACTGGTTATAGCTAGCTTGTAAAATTTGAAAATTCTGTAGACTCTAGAAGCTGGGGTGCAACTTATCAAATACACAAACTGAAGGATAGAGCAAACTGACCTTATTAAGAGGCTCATCAATGTCCAAATGCTCCTTACACTTGAGGAAATCACGACAAGCCTCCAGTGCAAGTGTCAAGGCCTTCACAGGTACCACATTAGAGACTGAGTGGGAAGATGCTCTAGATGTAGCTTGGGATCCTGCTTTGGATGTTTCCCTGGATGTGGCTGAATTCCTTAGCTCTGCAGAGGTGGTCTTAGGAGTAGCATGCCCCTGATCCGGAGGCAGAGGTTCTTCATTGGACGCAGGCTTATCATCAGTGTTGCCATTTTCGTACCTTTGAACAACCCACTTAACAATGCTTACAGCAGCAGTCAAACGGTAATCATCTGAAAGTCAGCAGGAAGTCAAATAAATCCCTACCTCTCAAGAACTAATAACCATTTTCCCTTCTGAAGGGCAGTTATAAACATTTCACTTTAAATACCGGTATGCCTTAAAAGGAGAGGACTCTATCATTTTTGTGCTAGATCTAAAGAAATGATCTGTTCAAAGAAAAGAATGGTAAAAGTGTACAAGTATCACAACACAGACAACATTTAGTTAACACCTCTGTTAATATACCTATGAAGTCCATCTTTTCATCATCTGAACCAAGCAAGTGTGAACGAGGGAAGAAAGTATAGTGATCTGCCTCTTCATACCACTTCAAATTCCTCAGGTTTGTTGTGAGACCAAACTGTGAACAGGACAAATCACATTTTTACATAAGTTAATAGTCTTGCATTCACAAAGTCTTGCACAGAAGTTACCAATAGGTATATATTCCACACTGCCAAAGCTCTTCCTGAGTTCTGTATGGCATGAAACATTAATTAAGATTGAATCACTGCAGCTATGTGGTCCTTCTAGATGTGGGTTTACCCCTTCCCATTAATTTTATGCAGATGAGGCAAGGGGTGAATTGTGTTGTAGTTGCCCAATTCCACACATTATAGTCATTACCCTTCAGCCTACACTTAAACTCAGGTATACTTTAATAAACCATTTGATATGAAAACATTTCCCACAGTCACAAAAAAGATGACACCAAATCATGCAACCACCACTCTGCTGTAACAAAAAAATTGATGATACTGACCTTTGTAGTGAATGAGCTAGCTTTGCTGTAATGATTCACAAGTTGGTCCTGAAAACAAAACAACAACAACAATAAATTAACAAAGAAATTAACAAAAAACTTTTACAAAATTTTGTCATGGAGACAAGCCTGAAAATATAGAGTATGATTACAGTACCGGTATATACTATGACTCTAGCTACCAAGCCTTTAAAAGAGTAAACTAGTGAACCAAGTACACTTTGCATCTCCAGTTATTGTTAGTAATAGTCTTTGAGTTAGTTCCGCTATATTATGATACCATCTGGAGACATGATTTATCACTTATTCTCAGTTTGTTAATTGTGACAATCTTACCTTTCTCAAAAACTTGAAATCTACATCATCTCGTTTGGTTGTCCATATAAATGAAGCCACAGCATTTCGCACAGTTCTGGACTGTGGGAGTAAAAATGGCCATTTTTAGTTATATGCAGCTAGAAAATGCATTTTTGCTAGAAAATTCACATGCTAATCATAACCAAAATGATTACAATTTCCTCAAAATGTGATTGGTGCATTAGCTGCTTAATTTTTTATTCATTATTCTGTAGAGTTGTACCAGATAATGTAATCACTCAATTGCCTGTAATCTGACACCTGTAGTTGGACAGTTGAATGATACCAATATGATATGATGATGCTTATCCAAACCTTTTGCAGAAAGTTGAATTACAGGTTTGTTACAATGAGATGTTGTTGAGGTTGAGAACAGACGTCGGCATTTTCTCTGGAGCAGCCAATCATACTAGTCTACTCAGCTTAATCCACCAATCACAAAATTGATGACAACAACCATAGCAACAACCACTTAACCTAAAAAACTGGGGAACTATACCAAAATGGAGGAGTTTTTTTTCTTTTTCTTTTGAAATTCACTTTACTTACTAGACATTGTCTCTACAGGAGAAATTTTCCCTAAATGTAAAAGTATTTTTTGGAAATAATGGTTATTATTAATTGGTAGCAGAATTTTGTCTAGTCCAATTTGGTCTGTTATCATACTCGTGACTGTCAAATTGAACTCCCACTTTGCAATGCAGAACATCATTATCAGTCTCCTTGACAACCACTGTCATAATCACTAGGCAACCAATCACCTATGCTGTCCATTAACCATTGATGAATAAATTAATTATTTAAAATTCTCTCTTTCTTTTTTAAATTAAAATCAGTTATTCTTTACTCAGTAAACAATCCTTAAAAATTTATTGATCACGATAAGTTGTCACCTAATGTTATTTACTAGATACAGCTATTGCCTTGGGCCACACTCAAAGCCCTTAGGCACAGTTGCTCCAACCCGTTAACAGACCTCCCATCTGGCGAATAACACAATCATATATTTAGAATTATTTTATATATGAAAGTACTTTACATTTACCCACCATAAGACTGAACTCACAGTCTGGACCATTTCCCTCATACCCTGCATTCCAATCTTCATTATCAGTGCTGTCAGTGTCACTGTCATCACAACAGCTACCATCATCACCGTCATCATCGTTGCTATTCTTACTAACATTGACGACAGCCCTTGTTTTAGTCTTAGATGCCCTATGTGATTTAGCTAGAAGATTACTGGAGGCCTTTGCATCTTTCCTGGGTGACATTTCATTGTCAGATTCATCCCCACTGTCACAAGAATTATCATCATCACTACCGTCACTTTCATTTTTCTTGTTTTTTGTAGGTAAAAGACTTCCTTTGTAATGTTTCTCTACGTATCCTCGCTTTCGCAGCACAGCTCGCACAATTGGGTAGGGTCCATGGCAAATAAATACTTTCTTCTTCTGTAAGTAACAGATGGAAAATTAATATTGGACACTATTGGTGATGAGAATCTTTAGTTAGTACAGTCGAACCTCAATTATCTGGACCTCGATTATCTGGACTATTCGATTATCCAGACGTTTTTCTCTGCCCCTAATTTTTTCATGAATATTAATTAGTTGTGATCTTGAAAACTCAAAGCGATCAATTCAAGCTACAAGTCTTTGAAGCAAACAAACATGCTTGAACATTTTTGACCTTTGTAAATACCTGAACTGAAAGTTATATTTGTAAATACATACAGGCTGTGTAGATTTCACAATTAAAATGATGTTTTCTTTGCTGTATACCTTTTGTTTACATCTCTATCTCATTAATATTCATATTTTCGATTATCCGGACTCTCGATTGTCTGGACTCTCGATTATCCGGACTATTTACTAAGGTCCTGACGAGTCCGGATAATCGAGGTTCAACTGTACATATAAAGTAATCCACCACACCTAAAGATGAATCCCTTCCACCACAAAAAAATATCAATTTAAAAACTAGATGCCCTTACAGCAAAATAGATCATAAACCTACAAAAATAGAACGTTTACTTAACTCCTTAGCTGTGCCCTTCTTTACCTGAGCTCAGTCTTAATCACTTTCCACCCCCAAGAAAAATGAAGGGTACATGTGATTTACACCTATAACAGGTGCACATCTTAAATCACTGTTTGTGGTCTTTCCCTACCTTGAATGTTTAGGACATAAACTCAACCCTTTTCAGACCAGCATCCAATTTCTCCTTACAGTAATATATCCAGCTGAGTTATTCATTAGGATCATGAGAATAACTCTCAATATGAGAATATAAGAAATGATTGCCAACCCAGGTGGAGGTGCGCAGTGGCCTCATGGTTGGTGCGCTCGACTCTGGATCGAGTCGTCTGGGTTAGAGCCCCGGCCGGGGACATTGTGTTGGGGTGTTACGAAACGAAGATCCTCGAAAATGAAGACCTAAGACCCAGTAAACAGAATACCATAGAAATTACAACTTAAACACACATTAAACAGCAACAACCCTTAGTAATATAATACATTACACTTCACGCGTTTCTTCCCATAATTATTATACAGCCCGTCTTGTCTGCTCTGTTTCGCTATGCGAGCCAATTTGGTGTTAATATTCTCGAGGGTTTCCCCGGGTAAACTTACAACACATATTATTCTGGAACAGCAGGCAGAATTCGAATGCAAGCCGCCTTTGATTTATAGTTAGCATTGCGTGACAAAATAACAGAGAACGCATTCTCAGGGTCTTTGTTTTCGTAGTACGAAAACGAAGACCCTGCATTAGCCAAAAGAATTGCTTACTTTTTAACGAGAATTTTCCAACAGAGAAAGCTGAACGACCGTCTGAATCTATGTTAGCTATGAAATACAGTAGGAATTTATTATTTATTGACAGAACCCAAGAATCATTTTTCCTGTACAGAACGCATTCTTTGTTATTCTGTCACGGAATGCTAACTATAAATCAAATGCGGCTGGCGTTGGAATTCTGCCTATACTGTTCCAGAAGAATAATATGTGAGGTAAGTTTCCCGAGGAAACCCTCGAGAATATCAACACCAAATTGGCTCGCATAGCGAAACAGAACACTGACAAGACGGGCCGTATAATAATACAGGCAGCACAATAATACGGGCAGTATAATAATGGGAAGGAACGCGTGAAGTGTAATGTACTATATTACTAAATGTTGTTACTGTTTAATGTGCGTTTAACTTGTAATTTCTACAGTTTCCTGTTTACAGGGTCTTTGTTTTCGTACTAAGAAAACGAAGACTGGGTGTCAGGTCTAAGGTCTTCGTTTTTGAGGGTCTTTGTTTTCGTAACACCCCATTGTGTTGTGTACTTAGGCAAGACACTTTACTCTCACAGTGCTTCTCTTCACCCAGGTGTTTAAATGGTTACTGGCAAATTTAATGCTGGGGGGGGGGGGTAACCCTGCGATGGACTAGCATCCTATCCAGGGGGGAGTAGAAATACTCCTAGTTGCTTCATGCTACAGAAACCGGAGTTAGGCGTCAGCCTGATGAGCCACTGGGTTGTAAACAGACTTCACCTTTGCCAACCCAGAGAACTTTGATTGGAAAACAAATTCTCCTCGCCAGTACCAAAAGAAGTGTATAGAGAAGGATATATGAGAATGTAAATACTGATGGTAGGGTGTAAATTAAAGGGTAGTAAAAGGGAATTTTTTCCAGTCAACTGAGAGCAATATCAGTTTCACAAATGAAATTTAAAAGGCCAAATGTGTCCAAAGATGTCAATTAGAGAGAAACTACTTATAAAATTATGAAATCTTTACACTCTAACATCAATGGGCATTAATTCTCCATATACTGTTCTCTATACATTTCTTAAGGTACTGAGAAGGAGAATTTGTTTAACCATCAGGAGCTTCTTTAGTTTGTGATCATTTCCTTCATGTTAACACCCAAGTGTGTGCATGATTCAGGGGCGATATTGTAAGAGAATTAAGGGATGGGAGGGAGGGGGGGGGGTTCAAATAGAGCTTTTAACAATGACCCATTCCCTGATTAGTCATCTTCAAGGATATATTAAAAAAATTTACATGCATCCCAACTCCTTTACAACATTTGTTGAAAGGCACAACACAATCCATTATAAATTACAAATTCAAAGTCATGGTACAAATCATACATGTGTGTGATAAGATTTAATTGACAAGTGTCAAAACCCAAGAATGTTCTACAGAATTAAATGATTCTTACCTTGATGGCATTTTCTGCTACTTTTCTTGCATTTCTAACTTTGTCAAACATAGGATCATCATAACTCTTTTTTCCTGGCTGTGAGTTAGGTTGAGAGTGACTCCTGGAGTGAGAAGTTTTCTGTTTTCCAGTAATCTTGACTTTTGTACTCTCATCCCATCCAGGGCTATTGTTGTTACTTTCAGTGGTGACCAGTTTTGCTGGGGGATGGGTAATCGTCCTTTTGCGTGCAGCCTTTAAAACTCGCTTTCCCCTTTTCAAGGATAAATTTTCAAGGGACTGATTGTAAGGACTTGTTTCTTGGAATTTTTGATATGCAGCATTAGCTCTATTGACAGCATTCTCTGAAATTTTTCCAGTTGACTTTGTTTTTCTTGTGAAATCATTCGAAGACAAAGAATTCAAGTCAGATTGCTCGTCAGATTTTTCCTGTGAACCTCTTCTATCAGTTCCAATGGATGTGCTTATGGTGTGAGTTGTTAGAAAATCAGGTGCCAACGTTGATACTAGCACTTCTGGAGATGTCATTGAACTCTCATCTGACAACTTCTGATCATCTTCCTGCAGAATTTTGACAAAATGTTTCTGAATCAATTAATTCAACCAGCTGATCAGTAGACAGTCATCTCTCTCAACCTGAGGGAGTGGTGTGATTGAAATGAAATTTGCAGAAAAAAATGTGAGTGCGGGCTCAGTTAACAGCCGCTGTTCAGAAAGCGGAGCCTGCACTCCTTCCTAAAGAGACCAGACTCAAGAGAGCAGCAGAAATCAAGCCTAATGTAAGTGCTGCTTAGAACAGTGGTGGGGAGATGTGTATCACTGATTTTTTTTTTTTTTTTTTTCACTGTTTGGGAACTGGAGCCCATGCTCCTTCCTGAAGGGACCAGACTCGAGAGAGAGCAGCAGAAAATGAGCCTAATGTAAGTGCTGCTCGAACAATAGTGGGGAGATGTGTATCACTGAATTTTTTCTTCTATTTGGGTACGTAGACCATGCTGGTGTGGAAAGGGATGGTACTTAAGTCTTGACCCTTTAACTTCCATGAATGACCAAGACAGAATTTCTCCCCACAGTATCATTACAAAATCAAGCAGACAAGCAATTAGAGTAGAGGGAATATCAGTTTGGGATTATTGTTAGCTGATTTAATACCAGTTCTCCAAAGTAAAATCATAAGAATTGCACAGCAGACAGTAACCAGAATTTCATATGAGATCCTGGGAGTGAATATAAATACCAGCCTGGGCAGCAACTAATCTGACCAGGAAATAAAGAAATAATGCCTGAACTAACCTCTGCAGACCTGGCTTCTTTGATTTTTGAAATCTTTTTCAATCTTGTTGGAGACCTGCTGGAAACTTTATCAGGAACTGGAGTGAACTTGTCTTTGGCTTGGTTTGAATTGTTGATTGTTGCTTCAATCTGTGAAATCACAGACAAAGAAATATATCTGTTATATATATATGATATATCTAAAAAATTCTCACCAAAATGACTAGTGGGATCATTTTTACTTAGATAATATAATAGTATATCGTGCTCAAAATCACGAGGACAGTTATAATTATCACAAGAAATCTATATTTGTGTAATATTATAATTGTTTAAATGTTGTATAGGTACTGTGGGAGAGTAAGGAGTAAATTTTGATAGAAAATCCAAAATACATTAAAAAAAAGACTAAATCACATAACGTACTGAAAATGCATTTAGTCGAGATTTATATATTGGTAATTACATGCATATTTTTTCTTACGTTTTTTTTATCATTAATTAGGCGTTTCCAAAGACGAGGACAATTTGTAAGATTTGATTGTGGATGATTCCAAGGTTGCTTTACGAGATTTACACTCAACATACCAAATATTTCCTGTTTGGTTAAACCACTAAACGCGACTTTTAGGCTATCAACATCCCGACCAATACTCCAATGCAATCACGGTCTCGGGCATATAAAGAGTAACTTATTAAGAGTCCTTAAGATTTAGCACTTCAAATTGCACGAGTTGATTGATATTGCCCCATATGGGCTCTTTGCAGACATTTCATGTTCATTTGGTATACTTCCAGGTGACTTGAGCTCGTCAATCATCAGCTCCAGACAAAACTAAACAGTAGAATGCTAAAAGTCAAATGTGTACTCACATAGCGCTTCTGCTTCTCCACGTGCATTTGCTGCCGGTCCATAAATGTCGTTTTCAGCTGCTGTACGATTTTAACACTGTTCGAACTCACTTTGGGTTTAAAAGTAAACTCATCTGCCGCGTAATAAGTCTTTCTGTCAGAGCTAGAACGGACCTTTACGCCGCGTTCTTTCGCCAGTTTTAGACTCAGTGCATTGAGTTTTGGGGCAAAAGTCAGTTCACATTCAAAATTCAGTCTTTGCTGAGTCTTCGTATTTAGCGTGGAGATCATTCCTTTTTTCCTCGCTACCTCATTCAAAGGGCTCAGCTTCTTCTCCCCAGAATTGCCTATGTCCTTGTCGATCTGTGTAGCTGGCCCATAAATGGATAAATCCCCAGGTTTTGTTGACAAACTCTCGACAGTCTCCACCAAAATATCGCCATCATTATTCTCGTGATTCTTCTGCGAACCACCCGGTTGCCGAGCTTCCTGAGAAGTTAAATCGGTAGATTCTTGGTTGGCATAACTACTTTTTACCATATTAAAGGTCTTGCAGTAATCTAACATATCCATCTTTGAGAGGAATCAGGCCTCCGTTTGTTTATCAGACAGTACTGAACGCCATTTTGGAAACGTTTCCATAGCAACTTCGACTGAGCGGTGTTGAGTACTCCGCCCAGCTGGGGACCTTGAAGTCGCCTTTTGTGATTATCAGAAGACCAGAGAAAAAAGACAGTAATTGTTTGTTCTTGAAAATCATTATTAATTTACGTCGTTTTAAAAGTATTAGCCTAAATAGCGAAGGTATTTCATCAATTCGGTATAACTTTGAAGAATTCGGCAATTGAAACTGGTCGTAAATTTCAATGTCGAAGAATCTCGAACGCTCTTAACTTCAGTCTTGACGGGTTTGCATATAAATAACTACTAATTGTTATCAACTATGTTTATCTAAAGCTCGGGAATAATGGATGTTGATAGATTTGAAGCGGTTTCTATCAGCGTTTTGTAGTTCTTTGTGGCATTCGCGAAATCTGACATTTGTACATTTGTGGTTTACAGTGAAGCATAGTTAATAGAACTACTAACTATGAGTGAAGTTTGGAATGATTTTTGTCGTGGGGAGCAGAGCGTTTCTTTTAGAAATCTTGTCGCCAATTCAGCAGAGGGTTGAATGTAAATTCTCGCGATTTATTGTTTCTTTTCCTTCGACATTGTTAAAAAGGTTTTCTTTCTGAAAATAGTCTAAATGACTATGTTTTGTGTTTATCTTTTTTTTTTAATCCGGATTTAAAGTTTACATGGCTGCGTTCGAATGAGATTTTTTTTTCGCCTTGTTCACTTATTACTCTCCCGTACTGATTGTACTATAGTTGAAGCTCAAGTGGCAAAAGAAACAAGTTTTCCCTGTATCCCTACTATTTAAAGAAATTGGTGGGGGTGTGGGGGTGGGGGGGGGGGACGCCTATTCGAGAGGGGCACTTATTAGAGGAAATACGCGGTATCTCGGCTTCAAAAACAAATAGATACATACCAAACTGAGTAATCTTGCCTCGCTATCCTCTAGGTCGAGTGGTGCTACCCAGTAAATCCGCTTGCTTGTGGGACCGAAAGGAAACTCCACCGAAACATGTAGCATTTGCGAAAGTTTTTATGCAGCGCCAATTTGAGAGTCTGAGGAAACAGATGGTAAAAAATTTAAGAGCTCGAAGCCATTTCGCTCTATTTAGGATCGATTTTTTATTAGATTTTAAAACAGTACAAGCATAACTTTTCATGACTTAAAACGCCACATTTTTTCGCCCAGCTAGGTGTACGAAATTCAACGATACTGGGTGTCCCCGTCAAAATTCAATATTTTCTAAAGAGTTCCGAAGATGTTTTCTGAGACTTCGGCTGCGGCCCTGATAAGAATATAAGTAATTAATAATAAAGTTACAGCAAATGCTCAAATCAAACTAACATTTCTTTTTGAAATCTAGAGGAAGGCTCTTATGCAAAAAGGAAAACGCAAACTGTGAAATTTATTTCCAAAATGAAACGCAAAGCTCACGGGGTTTTGAATCGTTGACATTTACAATTCACTCCAAGCGTATTGAACATCACGATCCTTAAATTTCACCTTGAAATTACTAATTTACGTAAAAAACTTATTTTTCATTCATATCTCAAAGCCTTGGATATAAAGTACTTCGTTACCTGGCAGAAAGTTAAACTTTTCTGAAAAAGATTATTTTTAACTCTAAAAAAATAAATCACAGTACTTTTCATCCCGCAAACCTTTCTAAAGAGTTCGTTATGCTCAAATGTCTTAAAAATCGTGTAGATCTACACATAAAATCCTTATATTTTCGGCGTGATTAAGTCCTCAGAACTTAGTTCGGTTTAAAACAATCAAACTGCAGAACCTCTTTTTCTGTTTCTTTTTCCTTCTTTTTTCGGCAACAAGAGAAGTAACTTAACTCACTGAACTTTTGTCTTACGTGTGAGTTGGTTCCCCCTTAAAATGGCTCCTACCTCCAAACTCAAACACGCACTTTATTTCAGTTTCTCAGCGATCAAATATGCACCTTTATGTAAATTTTGAGCTCTGTCTATGTGCAAAATGACTGTTCAATTAGGCTAGACTGATATGATTTGTTCAAGAATAACTTAAGATGACCTTCAGTATTCATTGCTGTAAGCCACAAAATTTCGATTTCATTTTAATCAGATTGACCGCTGCATTGCCTGAATATCTTCGTCATGGAAATCAGAAGCATGAAAACGTTCACCTAGGAAACATGATTGAAATAGAAAAAGAAATTCCCAGCTTTTCGTGATAGCCAAGCTTGCAAAACATTATGCGATAGTGCTTGCCTCAATTGTTTTTTATTTTTGTTTTGTTTTTTTGACCCTTTAATTTCAATTCTAGTCTCAAATTGTTGGCATCTTAACAGTGTAAATGTTTTATTTCAATTCCAGCCTCAATTTGTTGGCATCTTAACCGTGCAAATGTTTTTACTGATAACTATCTCCTCGTTCGAAAATTGCTAGTAAAAACAGGCCAATACTTCTGAACTAAAAAAATTCTCGATCCCAGGTGTTCTCTGACTGATGATTTGGCTATTAAAAATACCCGCATGTACTGTACTCATCACTTCACCGGAATCAGCTCACAATGTTACTTGCTTTGCTTTCGATCTTCCACGTCTTCGAGCTTTGTAGGTGGTTAATTAAAGATAAACTTCGAAGGGTCTCCGTCTGTTTTGAAATTTTTCTGAAGTCAGTCGCGATTTTGCAACAAAAAGCGGCGAAACGAGAGAGTTTAAAGTAAAATAAAGTAAAAAAAAAAATTATTTTTAAGGTACCAAGAGATTTTCATAAAATGAAGTTAACATTGAAGGGAGAAAAAGAGTCTCCTATTTTTGACGAAGAAAAACCAAGACACAATCTACCTCAAGATTTGACAAATGGATGTCAATGAGTTAAGTCAAACTTACCGTGCAATGCAGTAATAGGCTACATTTCTTGAATTAAAGTAAAAAGCGTTTTCGTCAGTTTCCTATCATTTTGAAAATAATCTGTATTGGAGAACTGAATGTGAGATTTGTTTTGACGCCCCAAAACGATTTTAAACATTTGAACTACACCTCCTATGTATAATGGTTTGTTTTTGTGATGTCATAAGAGAATATAGACAGCTTGTAATCTCTCGGAAGTCATAAATAAATATCTGTGACGTAACGATATTCGAGTTTCTGTAGAGGTTCTTTTAGCCCGCGAGCTAATTTCATACCCAGACCTTACCGAGTAACTGTAACCGAACGTAGCTTGGCCGTGCCAAGCCTTTTTGAGACGCGGGTGGCAGCTAGAAGTTAAAACTTCTCATCCCTGTTGGTCCCGTCGCTCAGTACACCTCTTTGGTAAACACAGTATGGTTTAAAATGCTGAAGTGACGACCTTATGATCGATACATTAGCGTCAAAGCGCACCAGAATTAGCTTTATTCTTATTGTGGTTGCCGTCAGCGTCTCAAAAACGTCTCTGCTGAGGTTCTCTATAGAGGTTTTGCACAGCAGCCATGTCGGATGGCAAGAACAATTGATTATTTTTCCCATGGGAAAAAAAATTTTTCTTATGCAAAATATTTTCATTGTTCCTGCCATCCAACATGGCTGCTGTGCAAAACCTCTAGTACGTATGATGCACGATCCTTCGCAGTAGATAGCGCTATTTATGCAATAGCGAAAATCAGGCCTGTACGGGATTCGAACCACTGACCTCTGCGATACTAGTGCAGCTCTCTACCAACTGAGCTAACAAGCCAACCGGGAGCAGGCCGTTAAGTTGATTCGTAATAAACCCGTGATGATGAATCTGATACAATGAATATATGAAGTTCATATATTTTGAACTGCGGTATTAAATACGCATTATGCACGATCCTTCGCAGTAGATAGCGCTATTTATGCAATACGGGTCTGATTTTTTTCAGGTGCGATTTTCGCTATTGCATAAATACCGCTATCTACTGCGAAGGATCGTGCATCATACGTATTTAATACCGCAGTTCAAAATATATGAACTTCATATATTCATTGTACCAAAACCTCTATTGTTCGCGCCTCGGCACGAGCGACGGTAAGGGGCCTTGAACAACGCGAGCCAGTGTGTCTAGTATTATTAGTACCAGACCCCGACGAATCTTCTCCCCGACTCATCTCAATTCTTCCCGCGAGCGGAGAAACGCGCGTCCTGCACCGCTGGTAATAAAAGAGAGATTTAGCACTGCGTTTACGTGAAACTGCAAACATCAGCTTGTCATTTCACGTTTCACGTAAAATAGCGTGAACCTTGCTACTTTCGCGTAAATTCACGTCAAGGTGGATTTGAAGGTGTCCTTGTATGACTTACAAGGAATAGTCTTGGTGCCCTTTTTCGGGCAATTTATTTCTACTCTGTAAGAGAAAAAGTGAAGAAAATCGAACGTACACGGCAAACGCGAAACAGGCTACTTTCAAGTAGAAACGGCTACACGCAGCCGACAAACGTGAAGAAATGACGGGAAAAACAATGCCACGTCGTCACTCTTGCAGTTCATTTCCACGTAGACACGGTGCTAAATCTCTCTAAATAAGAAGTTGCTGATTTTTCAGGGATGACAGTATCAAACAGATTGTGCTACTTGTGTCACAATGGATCATCGGACACGAGGACGCACCCAAAGGTTCACCCTCAAAGGACAAAACGCGTGGAGTGGAAATTTATTTGCACATGCACTCAACCACGATCGCACACGCTGCAAAGAGGGATACAAGTCGTTCCCTTCACACTCACTCACTCTCTCTCTCTCTCTCTCTCTCTCTCTCTCACTCTCTCTCACACACACCCACGCACGCACGCACGCACGCATGCACACACACACAAACAAAATGCACACAAGATCACCAATAACACTGCATGAATATAATTGATTACACAAGTTAAGCATATGTAACATACAATATTCAAGAAAAATGTCCTGACCTACAAATATTGACCTGATTTTCATTAATGATGGCAACGAGTTAGAAGTACCCCTTTACAGAAGTCTCTTGGATTGTAGTTATCTTTTGGAGACAGAATGTCTTTCTTCAATGAAGCTACATGATGCAGTAAATTCCATTCAGTTAGTAAAAGTGACCCTACATCATCAAGTTTCAGAAATTAAGAGAGCAAATGCTGCTTCTCTAAACATGACAAAAACACAGAACTGTTATCCTTAAGTTTTTAATTTACACAAATACTAGGCACACTTTGAATTGATTCTGTTATTGAAAGCTTGTATCTGAATAACAGATACATTTTTGTTACTCTTTTGTCTAAAAATGACCCATTTACAAAAGGTAAACACAGTATTTTGACAAAAGAAAAGTATAATTCAAATTACAGACAAAAAAGAAAAAACAGCAATTATAGACTGAGATATAGTTGAAAATAGTGATGAACCATTCACAACAAATGAAACCAAACATTAAATTCTTTCTTACGAAAAGGGGGATAATACAAGGGCTTTAGAGATTTTAAGCATCTATGTTCAAAGTTTTAGTTTAAGTTCAAAGTTTATAAAGAGGATCTGAGATATATCAAACAAAAAGGTTCCTTTTCTTAAGAGTAAGATTTTGTTCTAAAGGTGTTTCAATTATCTTGGTTCTAATGTTATACTCTGAGAAGACCAGAATCTTTAACCAGTGAATCTGATTGGTTATTTGTAACTATTTCAGCCTTTTACAAAATGGACCATGGTCCAGAATTTTTTCAATGGCCAAGTGAAAAAAAGAAAAAAAAAAAAAAAACAGCAGTTAAAAAAATTGGTGGTTCATAGGGGGAAGTGACTGACACCTTAGTCTTAAATACAGCCCTCTGCTGTCGGCCCTGCAAGGCACTCAAGTTCTTGGGCACAGACTTTTCCCATACAACCTCAAGCCTAGTAAATAACATATATCTATATCATTATATTAGGACCTCCACCTCAGTCAAAAACTGCTTATTAATCCATGGCATATGACTATAGAAGTTTTGCACAGCAGCTGTGTTGGATGGCAGGAACAATGAAAATATTTTGCATAAGAAAGAAATTATTTTCCCATGGGTAAAATAATCTATTGTTTCTGCCATCCAACATGGCTGCTGCGCAAAACCTCTATAACATTGTTAATCACTCCTTAGACCTGACTAATTAGTATCATCCAAAAAAAATGTTTCATAATGAATGCTTGCTAACAGAGTAATCCATAAAGACAATTTATCTGCAACTAAAAATACACAAACTAATTAGACGAAAAAACTGGAAATCACTGTTTTCTGAAGTATCTCAGCCGGCCAGAATCTTAAATCCTCATATCTGATAGGGTAATAGTGTGCCAGTAACTGGTTCAGCTTTTCACAATAAGGAACATGGTCCAAAATTGTTTTGTGCCATTCCTAGCAAAGTGAAAAAAAGCAAACCAGCAGAAAAAAAAAAAAAAGTTACTGGTCTAGATCAGTCTGCATCGGAAAAACTGTGCTCACCTATTAAATAACATAATGGAATTATCCTTAAGGATGAGCAAATATATTGTTGTTTAAATCAGAAGTTTTGAAACTGAACCTTGCATATTTCTTCTCAGGCTTTCAAGTTTGACACATTTTAGGACCAGAAATAGTGTATTTTATGACTACAATAAAAAATTCTAAGCAGCTGTTTTCAATTATCAAGGTGGTACTCTAAGAAAAATTGAAGGGAGCCCAGTGCTCTGAAACTGTGAAATCCAGGGTGCCTAGCATTTGCTTTTTATGAAGAAACTAAGATTCCTGAGTCACCTAAGAGCAAAAGTAAGGCACCAGAGGCCACCGAGCACTGCTAGACAGCTCTGTTCATTCAGCAACATTTAAACCTTTAGAAAACCTAACAAACCCCTTTAGTGTAATTTCAGAGCTGAGCAAAGAGTTTCCAGCAATCTTCTTGGTGGAGCGGTTCCTTATATGATGCTATGTAGACCACTCCATGCGGTTTATATAAAATGTTAAACTAAAACGTTAATAAATGTTACTAAAATGTTACGATTTTAGAAGTTTCTCTGTTGTTCAGCTCTGAAATTATACTAAAACAATTATTCGCCTCAGGTTCGGTGAATATTGTCAAATAATCCCCTCGACTTCATCTTGGGGATTATTCGATGATATTCACCCAACCTGAGGCCAAGAATGATTGTTAAATAGTGCCCAGCTCCTAGTTTCTCCTTCCAGCAATACCCTTTACACCCTAACATCAGTATGCATATTCTCCATACTGTTCTGTATACATTCCCTAGGGTGTTGACAAGGAGAATTTATTTAACAATCCAGCATGTTTTTAATCATGTGATCGTTCCTGTCATTCTCTTGACCTTAGAGTTTGATTCAGGGGTGACATGGTATGGAGAAATTGAATTTTTGTCACTCTTAGAAGTGAAAAGATTAAGATTATGAGAATAAAGCATTGATTGTTAAACAAATTCTCCTTGTCAGTTCCAAAGGATATATAAATAGAAGAGTATAGAGAATATGGTTACTGATGTTATGGTGTAAAGGGTTAAGTGAGCTTCTCTAGAGTTCACAGTTCCAACAGTATTTCAATAAAACAAAACGTACCTTGCAGTGCAAAGAAAGGAGATTAAATTGCCGGGGCAGAAGGAATATCTTGTCGTGGAGGCTCCTGCGGCACACTCTCACCACTTTGTCCAGAACGGGGACTATGCCATGGTGTCTCTTTAAAAAGGAACCACAGATTGCCACCCCAGACAAAAAAGTTGAGGAATCCAAAGACCTATAAAATAAAACATCATCTCATTTGTAATTCTCCCCTCTGGCTGCTTAACCCTTTTGCTCCCAAAATCTCATTAGTAATTCTCCTAACTGTCTACTATACAATTCATATGATGTTAGTTGGGAGATTTTGGTATTGGATCAACTGGTGATTCCCTAATTGATGTTTTTCTTTATTCTCATCACTTATCTGCCTGAGGCTGTATTGACAATATAAAGATAAATTCTGTCATGTTAACTATTGGGAGGAAAAAGGGGTTCTGTTTGCAAAAGAACACATAATTTGGTAAAATTGAAGAACGGCTCCCCAAAATATCTGTCGACCGACAGTCACCCTTATTTATTACAAATTGCACTCGAAATCATGTGATTACCTATACTTATTGCTAAATCAAAGTAACTAAACTCTTCCAATCTCAACAGAACAATGTGTCAGTCAGATACTACCCATCAAGTTCAAATAAATGAAAATTGATACGGCCAATAATGAGGTTTGCAATGCATCATTGGGCAATTAAGACACTCGCACTCGAAATTTACCTCTATCGCGTAGTGTTTGTCAAAATTCATTTTGAGGTAACTGTGAAAGTTCAAACTTACCAAGATGACAGTCTAGTTACTCGATTCTGAATTTGTTGTCATTATGTTAGCCAACTCAGGGGTTTCATTAAGAGCCGGGCACTGGCCAAATTGACCGGTTGTAAGGACGGTTTTGCCCACCTGGTTTAACAATCTGGAGGAAGGTTTATCTTATAAAGAAGTTTAGTTCAAAAAGTTTTGCCCGCCTGTGAAAACCAGTTGCCCTCCTGCTGAAAAAAATCAATGAAACCCCTGCCAACTGTCAGTGAACTGTAATAGATAAGGGTGACTGTCGGCCGACAGATATTTTGGGGAGCTGTTCTTCAATTTTACCCATAACTCAGGTCATTTATTTTCCTATAACATGTCAGTATGATTGTACTGTCTTGACTCACAGCCCCAAAAAAATCTCATAAACTTACATTTTAAGTTTATCTTAAATGTCTTAAACTAGCAAAGAAGTTCTAAATACACTTGAATCTCACATGAAAAGTTGCCATTATTCAAAACTAGTTAAATCACTCAGCCTTAACCCGAGAGTGACCAGCATCTAATTTCTCCTTACAATATCACCCCTGAATCACACATTAAGGTCAGGAGAATAAAGGAAATGATCACCAACTAAAGAAGCCCTTGATTGTTCAACAAATTATCCTTGTTGGTATCTTAAGAAGTGTATGGGAACAGTGTGAAGATGATGGTGAGAATTTTTTAACTCTTAAAAATAGTTGGGGTTTTTAGAGTTAACTACCAAAGACAAACATCTTTTTTCTCTTAACAGAAGCACTCCTAGAAATGATTGCCAAAAAGGAAAAAAAAAAAAAACTCTTCATTTTTAAAAAAATCCTTGTGTCATGACTGCTGGAAATGTTTAGAGGACTTCACAGAGAATATTTCTATTGATGCTAGAGTGTACATGTAAGGGGTTAATCATGTAATCACATTAATCACGTACCACAGCAACAGTAGCAGATCCATAAGTTGCCCCACTGAATGATGAACAGCCTTGAGTACAAGGTTTAAAATTTTTAAATAATTCTGTCTGGCCTGTGGCGTCTTTAAGCCCAGACAATCCAGCGGCCCATGCTATGGAGCTTGTGAACCAGAAGATGACCAGGACAACAGTAAAGACAAAATCCTACACAAGCAGAAAAATAAAAACATCTGAGCATTTTCATGAATTGTTTGTAAAATTCAGTGTTACCGTATTTATTCATCTATAAGCCAAGCGATTTTTTTCACAAAACTTTACCAAAATCTAAAAAATTTGAGCTAGAGAAGGGTTCTCGGCTTATAGCCGAGTGTTTTTCCAAACATAATTTTTTCGAAACAGCAAATTCAAAGGAAACATAGATATATTTGTCTATAAGCCGAGATATTGCATGTAGAAGTAAATAACAAAACAAGTTGAAGTTGGTCATTGACTTTAAATATGCAGTTGCTTCCAATGCAGCAGTTTGTTGTTTTTGGTGCGTAGTAAATACGGCTTACTGTTCATCCTCAGTGTCGGCGTGGAATTCGTCATCCATCTCCTCCTCATCTGCTAGTTCTGCCGTTTATTCCGAGTAGATTGCTTCATCTTCCATGCTATCTAGAGTATCAGAGATTCTGCAGGTTTTGAATGAGTGTATAGATGCTTGCAAAAGTGTTTTAAAAATTTCGAAAGTGACCAATCAGAATTGCCCATTCCCACGATTGGTAAACAAACTCATCGATTGTTGCATGTTACGGTGTTGAAATTTGCGATGATGTTAAACTCATCGGCACTGATGAGCTTGGAGGAAGGTGCCGTAGCACTGTGGCAGTCGCGCTGACTACCCACAGCAGGGAGGTTACCATGGCGACACAACCTCGGTCCACCCCCCTGGCACCTGTCACACTGACAAGTCAGTGGAATTGTTTTTATACTTACCTGCTCTTGGCCCGCCATAGAGGAGGGAGGGCGGGAGCACAAGAGGCGGCTCACGTTAGGATCCGCGACGATCTCAAAACGTACTGAAAACCTCGTGACCCTGCAATTGCAAAGGGGGCGCCCCGCAGCATGTCCTCCACTGACCATCATGCCTTGATTTTAACCTTGCCTAAATTTCATTTAGCCTCATTTAAACTCATCGGCACTGATGAGCTTGGAGGAAGGTGCCGTAGCACTGTGGCAGTCGCGCTGACTACCCACAGCAGGGAGGTTACCATGGCGACACAACCTCGGTCCACCCCCACAATGGTGCTTGAAACAAGAGGGACCGGGGTTGAGCCATGGTACCTCCAACCCAAGGCTCCACCAAGCACCATTCCCCCTACCTTTGCTTATTCACTGATATGGCACATACTGGTAGTCACGACAACTGCTGTGACAAGCTAGCCAAGACATCTGCCGGTGTCCGTATGTACATCTGATATGCATTACTCGACCATCTACCAAGTGTCTGAATCAGATGGTCTGGAATCCCCTTGCGAGCTGCAACCGTGGCTGCCCCAATCCTGAAGCTGTGGCTCGAAAACTTCCCGGGGATGCCCGCCGTCTCCATAATGGTGCTCAACCACTTGTTGAGTAGGGGTCGAGACAATGGTTCTCCCGATTGGAGCCTGAACAGAGGGCCAGGTGCGTTTCCCCTACGGGACAAGTACGATAACACTGCCTGTAACGCGCACAAGGGCGGAGATCCCTTGCCAATGTGAAGGGTTGCCCCATTTCTGAAAGGGTCTGTTTTTGAGGCTTTGATGAAGACTTGTAGGCATGTTGGGTCTAGGGATGCGTCTACGGCCAGATCCTTCACCTGTAGGTGCACTGAGGGGGAAAACTTGGATGAGGAGGGAACTGTGAATTCCGAGGCTCTTAGGAAACCGAAGTATGCCAAGGAACAGGCCGCCCAGAACATGCAATGGTCAAAATTGTGTAGGTCCAACGATTTGACAATCACCATCATGAGCTGGTCTGTGATTGGCAGACGTTCACGTTTGACTATGCCCTGGGATCGCTTGATCCCCCGAAGAACTCGCTGTAGGCGCAGGCAATTTAACAAAGGGTCATTGAAGCCCTGCTCAATCTGAAGGGCACGCACAGCAGACAAATAAACGGTGATTGAAGAGTACTGAATGGATCCGGCCAGGTGGGACACAAACAGACACAAGGTCCACTCGTCAACTGGGCAGGGAGACCCAGAGGGTTGGAGCTTACCCAGTTGCTGGCAGAACTCTATGAACCTTTTTTGACCAGAAGCGTAGGAACGTCGTGTGGATGGAGCTAGGCCTTCTTGGAAGAAATGCATGCACTTGGATTCTAGAGAGCTGACGTCAAGTCGCATATCACCTCTGGGGGGACTGAGGTGGGGGCTGCCAGTGCCGTTGGGGCCAGGCGTCTGAAGTCCTGCCAATGAAAACGGGAAAGGGCGTCAGCAACTGAATTACAGAGTCCGGGGATATGCAGTGCTGAGAAGGAAAACTGGAACTTTGCGGCTGAGTGCAAAAGATGCCGCACTAGGTGCATGATGGCTGGCACCTTTGACGTTCTCGAATTGAGGATGGCGACCACTGCCTCATTGTCGGATCGAAACCTTATGTGCAACCTTGGCCACCTATGGCCCCAGACTGCGGCGGCAATTGCAATGGGAAATAGCTCTTTATAGGCAATGGACTTATCGACTTGCTGATGTAGCCACGAACCGTTAAACCACGCTGAGCCCCAGATGGCCCCGAATCCTATAGCCCCTGATGCGTCAGTCAGAATTTCCAAGTCTGGGGGAGGGGACAACCCCGGGAATAGCCAGAAACCAACACCGTGCCAATGTGACAGGAACTGGTGCCACCACGCGAGGTCGAGTCTAAATTCCTGGCTCAACCGAATAGGGTGATCCTGCCTGCGGAAGCAGTTCAGGAGATCGATCATCCTCCGAATGAAGGCCCGACCTGGCCAGACGACTTTGGCTGCATGGTGAAGGTGACCTATCAGGGATTCCAGCTCTTTCTTGGTGCACCAGCGCTTCGCAGTCCATGCTGCGATTAACTCCCTAAGCGCTGCCAACTTGTCCTGCGGAAGTTCTGCTGATTGTCGAACCGAATCTAGGTGAATGCCGAGAATAGTAAGAGCAGTTGAGGGGCCCACACACTTCTTAGGATGCAACGGGAGGCCTAATTGTTGGCAGACTGTGAGGGCTGTAGCTAAGTTATAATGACACACCTGGGAGCCAGGGGGGGCCACTAATATGAAATCATCGAGGTAATGAACCAGGTCTGAGATTTTATAGTTGTGTACAAGGATCCATTGAACCATATTCGCAAGTGAGTTAAAAATATAGGGAGCGGACCGCAAACCAAAGGGGAGTGCTAAGTCAACGTAGTACTGGCCTCTCCACTTAAGTCCAAGCAGGTAACGGTCCTCTGGATGCACAGGGACGTTACGATAGGCTGATTCCACATCAAACTTTGCCATCAGGGCCCCTATCCCGTGTGCGGCTATCATCCTGATAATTTCATCCAGCCGTATGTAGTGCATCGAGAATTCTTCCGGGTCTATGCCATCATTAACACTAAGCCCCTTGGGGGAGGATAAGTCTACTATAAGGCGCCATTTGCCTGTTTGACCCTTTTTTGGAATCACGCTGAAGCTGCTGATATGCAACTTGGGTAACGGGGGGGATAGGAATGGGCCCGCTACTCTCCCTAATCTGACCTCATCAGCTAGGTAGGAATCGATTACTCCTCCGTGTTTATATGCTGTAGGCTTATTTCGTTTTGCCGATTTAAGATTGCCCACCGGAGTAAAGCCGAGTCTGAAGCCAGTACGCAGTCCTTCGAGGACATACCGGACTTGCCCTCTATCTGGATGACCCCTGAGCTCATGTTCGAACCGATCTGGTTTCAGAGGAGACACTGCAGAGACTGGGGGGAGGCTGACTGTGGGTGAAAGACACAAAAATTCAGTAGGGCTAGTCACAGGATAGCCAAAACATATGCTATTTATTCGCCTTCTTCTTGAGTAACAGAGCCTGGTGACAGGAGGTAGGCTAAAGAACAATAACTAATGCTACAAATTAGAACTAACAACAAGAACAATGTCTATGGGCGATTGGGCCCTTCAAGGCCAGTGCTTAGCGTTTCTTGCTTCTCTCATTATCCCTAGAATAGCTTGGGGAGCGTGACCTTCGTCTGGAGGCTGAGCTCTGGCAGTCTGCAGCGCGATGATCTCCATTGCAGGAGCTACACTTGTGAGCGAATTTGCAGGACTTATAAGGAGATGAACACTGGCCACGATTCCAGGATCTGGAAATGATGTCAGAGGAATGCGATCCAGTCGCTTCCCCCTGGGCGATCACACGGCCAGGGTAAGAGTGGTTAGTTGTCCCTGCCGCATGGAAATTAAATAACTGCACGTTCATCGCTGACCAGTCAGTCAGTTTTGTCGCGGCGGCATGCTGCCTAAACGCTAGGTCATAGTTTAGCCACACTTGGCCACCAAATTGGCGGTACGTGCGTAGGATTAAGAGCTTATATGCTGTTAGGTCACGCCACCGATGCGGGAATGACGATGCAATGACCAGCATGAAAATTGTAAACGCTTCGACCCAACTGACGACGTCTTCGATCCGACGGCGAGGCTTTTTGCCGCTCGACGTTAGAACTACTCTTCCATCAAACAACAACTGTGGCTCGGTTTGCGCCTGGAGGAGATTTGGCGTGAGCAGCTCGCTCAGGTCGGTAAATTTGCCCGCCAGAATTTGATTGACGATCTTTGGAGGGATCGGAGAAAACCCCGGGCCAACAACGAAGTGCTGGTCGAACAAACTAGATGAAAGCGAGGGGAGACTACTGACCGTCATTGGCGTCGCCATTCTAACCGAAGTAGAATTCGTCGTAGGCATAGAGAACGTGCTCAAAAATTCCGGTACAGAATAAGAAACAGACGTACCTGTAGCCGAGATGGGCGAAGTCGTTTCAGAGAATCCCAAGCTAGAACCTGCCGCCAGGAAACTTTCCACGTGGTTGGCCAACGATGGATTCAACACTGACGAGGGTGGAGTTGCCGTAGCGAGCGAATTCCCATTCGTCGTAGTTGCCGTGGTGCTGGATGGTAATGAACAGCCCTGTAATGAATTTACTGCCGCTAAAGCTGCTTGAGAAGCCACCAGCCTAACCATTTCAAGCATATCCGACGGCATGCTTGGCGAGTTTACGAGAGGTGGCGTGTTACATGCCGACGAAGACGGAACTACCGTGGACGCAACAGTCGATGTTGGATGGCCTTCGTTGACGCTAAAGCAGGCAGCGGAAAGGCTATTTCTAGTCTGACGCCCTTCCATTACTCCAAACGGGGCGAAAGCGGAGAATACGGTAAATATTTCAGCACAAGAGGCGGCTCACGTTAGGATCCACGACGATCTCAAAACGTACTGAAAACCTCGTGACCCTGCAGTTGCAAAGGGGGCGCCCCGCAGCATGTCCTCCACTGACCATCATGCCTTGATTTTAACCTTGCCTAAATTTCATTTAGCCTCATTAAAAAGAAAACTTATCTTGGCTTCTCTGCTCTGTAAACAAATCAAGTAATCTCTCATCCAGCTGCAGATATTTCTGAGTGTAACAGCCCATCGTTGAGCGTTCCGCTGACAACTCGAGCTCTCCATTGAAGAGGCTCTCTTGATCTTTCCTCTATCGACTCACCGACTCTCTGGTTATCTCGGATGTGTTTTCGATGGCAATACTGCATTGAAACTGTTTTCTGTTTCGAACTTTTGCATTCATTTCAGTTTGTTCAAGAATGGAATTCTCTGAATGTGGTCACAGCTTATAGCCGAATATTTTCAATTTACATGTTTTAAGAACCTTCCCGATTAAAACAGACCGAAGTTTAGGGTCTCCGCTTATAGCCGAGATCGGCTTATAGACGAACAAATACGGTAACAATAGTTGTCCTTAGTTGTCCTAAGAGTGACCAATATCTAATTTCTCTTAACACCATCACTCCTGATTCAAACAATAAGACCATCAGAATAAAGGAAATAACCATCAACTAAAGAAGCTCTTGAATGTTAAACAAATTCTCCTTGTCAGCTCCTTGGGAAATGTATAGAGAACAGTATGGAGAATATGCATACTGATGTTAGGGTGTAAAGGGTTAAAATAAATTCACCATGATTAAACTTACCACAACTGGAAATGAAAAATAACCAACATCAGTTGAAGTGGCTTCCTTTGCTCGATCTTCAAAAAAGATGTAGTAAACAAGAGCCACAATGATGAACAACATGGATACTACGCCAGTGAAGACGATATACTCAGCCTCAGACCTGTAGTTCAAATTCAGTGGACTTTTTCCTGGTCGGGTATCATTGCAGAACGTCTCTCCTGCGACATATGTTTCCATCTCACTGAATGGGTAGTAAAAATCCACACTAACTTTGCGTTTTTGTGGTGGTGTTTCTTTGCAGTCGAGGAAAAATTCAACATGACCTATAAAACCAGCTACAGTGGCAAAGGCAAATATGGTGATGATCTGGATGAAAAGACAATAAAAAGGTCAGAGGAAAAGAACAGTCAGTGGTATGAGGCTCATGGCCATAACAGGGTTCTGGGGCAGATACAAGGGAGGTTTGGGTGATTTGGTCAAACCCCCTGAATTTCCCCTCTGAATGCTGGAAATCATGTTTCCAAAGACCTTATTTTTAAAATCTCCCAGGGGAGCATGCCCTCGGACAATTGTCTGAAACTCCCTTCACTAAATCCTGGATCTGCCCCTGGGGTTGTTATCAAAAAAAAAAATGTATGATCTAAACTGGTTAAGCAGGAAATTTGAATTACGCTGACATACATACATACATACATACTTTATTTGTCCTAAATGGGCTATTAAGAATAAAGAAATAATGAAAACTATATACTATGAGCACAAGGGATGTGATGCAAAGTAACATGCCCTTCTCAGCATCTTTCCAGCATTGTGGGACATATTTGAGTAGTTTTTTAGCCATATGGGCTAAACTTCAGAATACCCGGCCACTCATTTACATGTCATTAAATAAGAATAGCTTCTATTGTGTTATGCCTCATTCTTCAAAGCCTCCCGACACATGTAAATGATGATGTAACGTCATCGTTACGACTTACACTAACATGAACACATGGGTTTCTTCTGTAGTGCGATACTGGCTTTGCTGTATATAAGGATGTTAAAAGGTTTTAAAACCCCTGATCAGCTTTGATTAATCAATATATTTCTTCCTCACGTAAAAGCATATCTCCATGCTAACTGTAAGAAGTAAAAATGAAGCTTTTGCATCATGACTGAACGATAGAAATGTACACATTGTTACTCGTGCCCGAAACTGATGGTCGTCAAAAAAAAAAAGTAATATTGAGAGGTTTATAATTGTAACTCGATCGTTTACGGGTTGAATTAAAATTGACCTCATATCAGACATTTTTATCAATTATTGGCTAGCAGTAATCACGGATTGCGCCATATTGACTGTACATAGGTCACTGATGTACCTCTGCGGCTGACCATTCAAAAACGAGAGTATTTTAATCTAAATAACGCTGATTCTAATGTAGCAATTTGCAAACACAATGAAGAGCGCAAGGCATTAGCTATTTCAGCGCTATAAGGCACAATCTCACCGAAAACTCACCAGTTCGATGCCTTTTATGAATCCTTTGGGTTCCTTTAGAATCTCGATGTTTGGCTTTTTGTTCATTTTGACCAGGAGAAGAACAAGTGATCAAATACGTTCACGCCAGACCAAGTACAAACCATACACACCTGCACAAACCGCTCCTTTGCGCCTTGTCACCGCTAAGCAGCCTGGCCACTTTCTCCAAAGCGTCACTGCTATTTTTAGCTCCCGCACTTTCGGGGCATGTTGTCATGATCTTTGGCATGTCTTAGCGATTCGATCCTGACGCGTAAAAAGCTTAAAATTTCTTATTTCTTCCGGAGAATTTGTGGATTTTTTTCGGCAGATGGGTGAACGGATTTCTCGTCGATTTTATTTCCTTGGTTTTCTGTTTAATTATTATTCTGTCACGTGAACATTAGAGAGATGGATAAATTACTTTACTTAAGTCTCAAGTCGTTTAGAGCCCAGCATCAAGGTGCTCTACCAATTGGGGAGACTAAAATATAAATTAAAGTAATTTAAAGTGAAATCTATTCAACTAGTATCTAGTACAAGTATAAAAAAATTATTATTAAAAATTAGATCTAAGAACAAATCCATTGATTAATGGTGTCACAATATTGTCACTTAACAACTGATTAACAACTAACTACGTAGGTGAACAGCAAGAACAACGCGTTCACCCGTCGTCCAACAGAGAAGTTACATTAAGTTTTCGAATCATGCTCCTAAAGGGGTTCAAAGTTTTTGCAGATTTTTCAGACATTAGGCATTCCCGCCTGGAACCAAATAAATTCATGTAACGTTTGGAATGAGTGGCATCTAACCACTGAACGATATAATTTTCAGCTCAAGCAGCATGCTATTAGTTCCGTTCATCTAAATACCTTGTGCCGTCCTGCAAAGCTATGTAGAAAGCCCATAGACGACCATAGACTCATTTTATCGCGATTTTCACAATCTTCGTTTGATCTCAGTTGCTTTACTATTTTGCTACATTCCTTTGACAACCCCCTTTGCTAATGACAGAGAAGCTTGAGACCTCTCCCCCCTCCCCTCCTCTTACGGTTCGGTGCGGAAATAATCGTAACCGCAGCGTAAATTGGCTTGGCAAACATTCAGTTCGTAATTTGCGCACAACTCATCCGCCAAGATTACACTAATCGAAATGGTATGATGCAGGACTTTTCGGAACAGATTACCATTTATGCATTGCCAAAAATCGATTACAGACGCACTGAACACTACAGAGATTGCAAACAGGTTTATTTGCAACAAAGAACTTTGTAAAAGACATTCTGAGATATTCGAGCCGGGGGTAGACTCGTTTGGCCTGGCGTTTGGCTTAGGAACCGCTCATTCTCTTTCTCCTAATGGGGGTGGGCTTGTCCCTACTGTGCATCGTTAAATGCTAGAAATTTGCTCACAGGAATGCCAAAAAAGTTGCTAAAAATTTGCCACAAATCCAAAAATTTGCTACCTAAATTTTAAAAGTTGCTACCTATGTACTTGATATTTTTATATACACGTTGATGAAAAACTTAATATTTCGTTCTACATTGTGATTGTTGATATCGGTCAAGTAACAATACCTTAAAAACTTAATTTCCTACCATCTATTTCCGTTCATGAAAAGTTAAGAAGCAGGATGGCCTAGCTTTTTAATGCGTCACTTTTAGCCGATTATTCGTTGTAATATTAGACAAGGATGGCAATAGTCCTGCGAAATGTCTGACAGGCTATGTGCTCAAAAGGTTTATAAATATTAAAGAAACTCACATAAATTGAAGTTTTCTTTGAAATCGTTGACTTTTTCGAGCTTGCTATGCACTTTTAACCAATATTTTGCCAAAAAATTGCTCAGAAAGCCAAAATTGCTCGAAGTTACTAGAACTGCAAACATTTGCTCCAAACGCGAAAAGTTGTCCAAACTTTACGAGCACGCCCGGGACAGGCCTAGTGGGGTGAGGAGGGGGATGGAGGATTTTGGTTGTCACAATTATATTTATCTGAACTCCCTGTGTGGCTCTGTAGTATTATAATGATCCCCCTTGTTACAGACGATCGACCCCCCTCCATCCCCCCTGGAAACCATGTTATCCCCCCAGAAATCCCTCAAACCCTCCCCCAGGTGATAAGTGACAAACTGCTCCGTCACCTCTCCAATGGTTGCAATCGTGCCTTTGTCTGTCATGGGGGAAGAGAGAGAGAGAGAGTTAATACACTGTTACTTTTATTCTTTCACGGGTTTCTGAGAGGTGCCTCCTGGAATCCGTTCTGAGTGTGTCGGCGAAGAGTTTCCGAGTAACAAAGTGTAATTTACTTCTAGACTGCAGAGCAGGCGTTCTAGTAAAGTTTGGGCGAAGATTAGACCGCGCGAAAAATGGAGCGAGGCGAAAAATTTTCGCGCGGTCTAATTTTAGCCCAAACTTTACTTGAACGCCTGCTCTGCAGGCTAATTTACTTCATAAATCACTGGCTCTCCCTTGAGCTCATTTCCCCGATGATCCACTCCGGCTTGTTAGCGTTACATATTACCTGGACAAATACATTCTAAGAACTGTATAGTTGGAAAAACCAAACACTGCTCAGTCATTCTGGCCGTTTTTCAGTTCGTGGAAGATAGGAGCATCCCTGATCGGAACTTGAAGCCTCACTTAAAATTTGTTATCTGATGTATCGTTCAAAGCTAAAATTTACATAGCAGAACATAACTAGAGAATAATTCTAAAAATGGTAAGGACGAAAATACATATTCCAGAAGCTATTCATGTCTTTCTTGATCAATCATTCGTTCCGGCCGGGATATTTTGATGAGTTTTTGAGTACAATAAAAGTAAACAACCCGTGATACAGACTGTTTTAAGCTTGGATTTTTAAAACGTTTTACAGCAGTGTAAGGCTTCATTCGATTAGTTTGTATATATAGACTGTTTAATACTTAATGTTTAATCCCAGTTCGTAACCATACATAACTGATACAAATGAACTAAATACTTTAAAAAAAAAAATAATACATATATAAACAAACAAAAATACAAAAATGGTTAACAGGATGGTAGGAGGGGTAAACCAAATTCCCATGTTAAGACATACCGTCCAAAAATAATAATGCATAAACTGATATTAAAACCACTATGCCTAGTATTACAGGAAAATTATGAGCATAAGTACTTAATCAGTGAAACTGCAGACAGCTTTTAATGCTCAAACTCTTGACTACTCTTCTTGATAACAAGTTTCTATTCTTCGGTTCATTCCGGTTTCTAAGAAGTTCTTTAGTCCAGTCTCGAGTTCGTATCCAGGTGCACTCTGGAACTCAGTCTCTATAATGGTCTCCCGGCGTTTCCTCCCAGGATTAATAGGGACTTTAAGCAGATGGCTGCATGTATTTACCGTCACATAGGGCGCCAGACCTCAAACTTAACATAACGCTTAAAAGTAGCGTTGAGTTCCAAATGTAAATTAAAATAATTTGCCGCCGCGGTTTCGCTTCGCAGACGACGCAAATTTTGGTGATTTCACGCTGCTGTTTTGCAAAGGACGGATAAGAAATGTACAAAGTTTTAAAGCGTACGTGCTGGGCTATTGTTCTGCCAATTAGATCTATTGTTTTTTCCACGTTCTCGTTGCCGTAGCTGTCGTGGTTTGCTTAAAGTCTTTAATAGGGACCTTAAGAAACCACGACGGCGACGGCGACGAGGACGTGGAAAAACAAGAGATCTAATTGGCAGAACAATTGCTCAGCACGTGCGTTTTGAAAATTTGTACATTTCTTAGCCGTCCTATGCAAAACAACAACGTGAAATCGCCAAAATTTGCGTCGTCTGCGAACCGAAATCCCGTTCCCCGTTCACCGTTCCTCGTTCTATATTTTAAAGATAGCTGCAAGATATTGCGTTGAAACTGATGTTGCGTGCGTTTGCCAGATTATTTCTCCCAACAGCATAGCTGAGAGAATGCTTCGGGAATTCGGATGAATAAAGAAAATTTCACATGATGTATTTTTCCTGCAGAACAGCTTTCGTTGGCATTTGACCTCAAATTTGATTATTTCAGTAAGATTAAGTAATTATGTAGGAGGCGGCGTGGTCGAGTGGTCAGGGTGTTGGACTTGTAATCCGGTGCCCCGGGTTCAAGTCTTCCACCTTGCCACTCACCGGATTTGTTCTCGGTTGCCCGTAGTTCAACTCCTCGGCTGCGCTCTGTAAATAGCCCATTGGCCTGCCTCCTGCCAGTGGGGATTTTTAAGCTCTTAGTTAGTCTACATTGTGGCTGAAAAGCCCCTAAGGGGAAGATTCAATTAACATATATTATTATGCAGTATACACGTTTGGATGCTAGTGAGCTAAGCAAGATAGGGCGAAAATTCGTAGCCTATCTGCATGACAGGACTGTTAACTATAATAATATCTAATACTACTTAAATATAAATGATCAATATAAAACGATAAAAGTGTCAATTGGCCCAATACTAAGATGTTTTTTTTTTTAAATGCTCATGATTTACTGTTCGGTTTTTAAAATATCCTTAACTTAAAATGTTCATAAAATCCTGTTCATAAAAACTAAATCATAATGTCCTTAAAATTCTTACGCTGCAACCAGTTTAAATGTTCTTGCAATGTTCAGAGTGCTACTTAATACAGCTTTCTGCATTCTCAGCAATATTTCTTTGTATCTTGTACTAAAGAAGCCCTTCATTTCAGTTTCCATAGCTTTAGACCATCCTCCAAGTACATCTATATTGACGTTTACTTGTGAGATCTTGTATCCTGGGTGTTGTTTTGTCAGCTCAAGTCTAAGTGCTCCATACTTCTTGGTCTTTTCTTTGTCTTTCTTGTCTCTATTGTTGATCCAAGGGCAGCTCATTTCCACCATAAGTACCTTCTTGTTTTTGTGGTCGATGAAACGTGCATCCACACGATTAGATTGTACATATGTATGATCAGCATATACTGGTACATCCCAGTATGCCTCAGCATCAGGTGACTTATAAAGATCGAGGTTTGGGCTTCACATCTGAGAACCATGGCGGAGTACTATCAGCGACCTCTAGGTCTTTGAGCATCTCAAAGAAGAACACTTTCAAAGCAAAATTGTGCCTTTCTAAGTACTTGGACTGAGCTAATGATGGACATCCAGCAAGTACATGTGCCATGCTCTCAGGACCTTCGCCACACATTCTACATTTGACATCGTTCTTGTCCGTTGTTCCAGTCTTGTAGGCCATGTAGACCTTTGTTGGTGTGAGCTGTTCGTACAGTTCCATGATGCCTGCGATACAGTGGGTAGGAGCACATTGCCATTTATTGAGCCATGAAAAACAATTTTCAAGGCTCAGTTGATCATCTTGCCATCTTGCTTTTAAAAGACTTCCTTGCCACTGTTGATCTTCGACTTTTTTGACAATTTTCTCATTTAAAACTCTCTTTATATGCTTCTTGATGTGCATATCTTTGGTAGCTATCTCTGGTTCTTCTGTTGGGCTACATGATGGTTCAGTGGTATTCAAGTTCAGAGTTGTATCCAGTTCTTGTGCAAACTTCTTCGAGTCAGTGATAAGAGAGGAGAATCCCTTGACTATAGCCCATTCTTCAAACTGTTGCACAGATTTCATCTTGGGGTCTAGACTTTCATAGAGTTTAACTGCTGCTTTGATCTTGATCAGCTTATACTCTTGTTCAATGGCTCGAAGTCCTCGTCCTCCTTTCTCCCTAAGTAGATATAGCACCACTATGGAGCTAAGTGGATGACGCCCTCCATTTTCGCAGATGGTCTTTCTTGTTTGTCTGTCGATGTCACGCAACTCAGCAAGTGGCCAATGCTGGGTCCACATGGGGCATGTGAGTGCTGGAAGTGCAAACTGGTTTGTAGCAAGGACGCGGTTAAAATCAGATAGTGGGCTCGTCCAGATCACGGATAGTCTTCTGAAATACACCTTTGCAGCCTCTGTGAGTGCTTGCTTCTCGTCTTGCATAACTGATTCTTTAATCCCCAGAAACTTGTAGTTGGATCCTGACTCGAGATTCTTGACCACTGACGTCTCGTTGAGTTTGACGTCTTTGGCATCTTGGACTTGTTTACCTCTACGCACATGAATAACGCTACACTTTTTTGGATTCCAGTGAAGTCCCATATCTTGCATTGCAGTGCAGGTTGATCGAAGTACCTGATTTAGTTTTAGTTTCAGAGGCAGCAAACACTTTCAGATCGTCTACATTAAGTAAGGGTGTTATTCGAGTTGATAAAGGCTTAGTCAGTCTGTATCCCCCTGTAGCATTCAATATCCACGCAACAGGGTTAAGGCACAGTGTGAAAAGGCGTGGGCATAGGGCATCGCCCTGAGGCAGTCCCTTGTGAAATGTGATGGTGGTAGACGTTTCGCTTCCTTGCTTTGTAGTCGCTACGATCTTGGTATTCCAGCTTGCGCTCAGGTGTTTTATCACTTTACCAATCCAGGCGGGTACCCTGTGTACTTCCATCATCTCAATCAACCAGTTATGATCAACAGAAACATACGCTTTCCGAACATCAACCCATGCCATGCTTAAATTGCGTTTACCTCGATGACAGTCCTGAGTGACCATCCTATCAATCATAAGGTTGTCAATCGTTCCACTACAGCCAGACTTCGCTCCCCTCTGTTCGCCTTCCATAAGGTCATAGTCCTTCAGGTGTTTATCCAACGGGGTCTGGAGGCATGAGGTAAACCACTTATAGACGTTATTCAGACAGGTTATGGGTCTTTGGTTTTCACTTAAAAAGTCTCCTGGTTTAGGTATTAAGCGTGTTTTACCCTCCGAGAACCATAGTGGAAAGTCTTCGTTGTATTTAGAGATGGATTCAAATGCACGGGTAACCCCCTCATGTAGTGAACTAGCGCGCTTCCACCAGAAGTTAACCAATCTGTCTGGGCCAGGTGCGCTGAAGTTTCGTTTCTTGAGTAAAGTCTTGACGGCCAGTGGGGTTTCTAGATTCCACTCTCGTTCTACGGTAGTTTGTACTTGTTCAGCGATAGCTTCTTTCATTTCCAGCAGCTATTCAGTTTTCTCGTTACCAGATCCTCTCGTCTCCCACAAGCTCTGCCAGAATCTGCTCGCTTCTTCGATATTCTCGAAGGTGTTAGTGTTACTATCAGGTTTAATGTTTTTGCCAACTCTTTGGTATGCAGGGCGATCTTGTCTATCATCCATCATCTCTGTAAACTTTGCATAAACCTGTCCTGCATCTTGCTTGAATTGGTTGTTCAGTGATCTTGCTTCATGTTGTTTCTTTTCTCTAAGGTACTTTGCCTTTAACTTTTTTCAGCTGCGATTTTTTCTTTTCCATGTAGTTGACAAGTTCAGCCGATGAGATTACTTTACATGCGTCTAGTAGGGTTGATCTATTCCGTTTCCCTTTCTTGGTCAATTTTCTGTTTTCTCTTAGCCTTTCTAACTCCGCCTTGGCGATAGATATTTTCTTCCTTAAGTCTCAAGCTTTGCTCTGAAATTCTTTCTTTTTTCCTTCGGAGTTTTGTTTCCTCGGTGCGCCTTGTACAGTAGATCTTTTCCATCGTTTTAGCAGTACAAAAGCGGCTGTGGTTGAATAAAGTGCACAATTAATCATCCATAAATAAATGAATGGGTCTTCAGTCGGTGATACATAATGTTGATTAATTATTTCATTCAAGGCGATGTTGATGTTTTCAATGTCTTTCTTCGTTGGTTTTTCTTTAGTTCTGGTGTCAATTTCCCGGTTTTCATTGTTACCTGGATCGATATGCACTAGATCAAACATTTGCGACGGCTTTTCTATCAGCGCGCGTGCCTCATCACTTAGTTGTCTTTGTTTATTACTATTATTATTATTATTATTATTATTATTATTATGCCAAGTTGGCAAACAAGCTAGTCTGATTTAGAAGATCCGTTTCATGATGAAATCCTGCCTGAGATCTAATGACCCACTGGGTGTGGACCGGCAACGATTGAGTAAAAGTTTCTCCGATGGCATTAACCACGAGATCGTTACACGTATTAATTGTAACTTTGAAATCTGATTGGTCATTTATGTTGTGAAGTGTGTTCTGTTGGTCAGATTAATCGTATTTAATTTTGATCGAAGCTGTTAACGCTAAGTTAGATTGAACGAAGACTCGTCGCCGAAAGCTAGGAAAAGCAAGATTTGAACGGTATAGCAACAACCCATTTTTACATGCATGCCCGCATACATCGACTGCATTTTAGACATTTTAGTGAGTTAGAGGTCAGATATGTCGTTGGGTCTCTCAAACGCAACCTGGCTATTTGTTCATAACTGCCGGGGATTCACGAATGTTAATCATTTTTCTGGCGTGATTCTAACCGAAAAGCGGGGGGGGGGATGCAGTGTTTCCGCCAGACCGCGCTATTGAGGGAATCCCGCGTTGAAATCAGAGATGGCCCCCCCAAAAAAAACAAAAAAGGGCCAATTTGGCCCTTTTCTTTCACCAGCTGCAGGCTCAACGCAGCCATAGTATTTTAAAAGCCATCCTTTACAGTTTAAAGCTGAACAACACCAAATAGCGGACTGCGCGTTCCATCAATCAGGGCCTGGTGGAATAATTCATCATCATAACTGCGAGTAGCTTCGACTTAGTGCTGTAGCATCGAACGTGCTCGTGGATATTCATGACGGCGTCTCGCAAAAGACGATTTCCCGCTTCGCCGACAAGGTCTATCGTGAGTTTTTTCTCGACGAACGAAGAAGCAGTGGACAGTGAAATGGAGGAAAAAGAATCGAAAGACAACGAAAGTGATGAAGAAGCGACTGATATGTCACAGAAACCAAATTCTTCACGTTAGGAGAAGAAGTTTAATCAAGTACTCGGTGGTTGAACGACTACAATTGGTTAAAACACGACAGTGAGAAGGGGATGTTATGTAAACTGTTTATCCGCTTTGGGAAACAGTCCTCTTTTACTGCTAGATGCACGAACTTCAGAACTTCGTCGCTCACAAGACACGCTGAGAGCACTGATCACAGAAATGCGTTATTAGCTTCTAACATGCAGACAGATCTCAAACGACTTTCTGATTCAAAGGAAACTTTATTGAGTAGTACTTGTTAAATTTTATCATAGATCCTAATAAACTGGTTTATTTTCCTTGGTACCCTGATGGATTTTTCCTTCTGCAGCTTTCAATTTATTGGCCCCTTTCCTGAAAAATTGGCCCCTAAAAAGGTTTTCAATGGCCACTTTGGCCCTCAAGTAAAATTATCTGACTGAAACACTGTAGTGGATGCATACTCTACGATATGTTGTTTACTTACCGGATCTCAAGGCCCTGCTTATCAATGTGAAAATCGAAAAATCTACGATAAATCGATAAATCGATAGGTAAATCGATACTGGATCAACTTTTGGCCTGTTTTCATTCTTCATCTGAGACGTGCAATACGGGAGGCTGAGTTGGGAGAACCCGAGAAAAGCAAGGAACCCGTGCACTGGAGAGCAGAAACGCGAGATCTTCTCGTGCGTAAGGTTTCCCGTCCATCTCTAACCTTGCACGCTTAAACTGGGTCGTATCTACAACAACTTTTGAATTCAAGTTGGGGGAAACTGATATTATATCATTTTCTTGATTGAACAAAGAAGCACTTTCTTTAATAAACTAATTAAGAAGCAAAAGCGCCTAAAGAAAACTTCCATAACTATTTTTTTTCTTGCAGAAGCCGAGAAAGAACTGAGAAGAGACGTGAGCTAATTGTTCTGTTTGTGATGTGCCTCATTCTCTTTTCTGTCGACGAGAGGTTTGTTTCCAGAATAAAGAGCGATTTTAGTTGTCATAATACCGAGTGATATTATAAGAAAACGCCATTAAATCCAGAGAATATCACGCGACTAATTTGTCAAAACTCGTAGTAGCTGGCTGCAGTTCGTTCGGTCAGTCTTGATAAAGAAAGTAGTATGCTCATTATGTTAATCTGAACTTGTTGGGGACAACTAAAATGGTAGAATAACAAACGTTTCTTTACAAGCTAAGAGAGGACTTAATCCTCTCTTGCTCTAAACGATTCTCTGTGCTACAAAGTAATTTCTCAGTTGTCCTCCTTAAAGCAAACGCAAAGATTGCTTTTGATCCAGGGAAACGTTTTATTTGCAATTTGATCTGTATGCAGAATAGAAATATTGCGATCTTTGCTGTTTTCGCTATCAAGAATAACTAGTGACGTTCCTAGAATATCGCTATCGATCAAGAATAACTAGTGTCGAACCACGGATTGCCGAGATGTGGTGGAGTCTAATCAGAGAAGTGCACGGGCATTGCAGTTACACGATAGGATCTGGGTACAAGATTTAAGAGGTACGTTCAATACCCTTACAGTAACAGGTTTCTCCCTGTTGACGCTGGGGAAGTCTTGCAGATAATGGGTTCAAAGCTCAAAGACTTGTCAGTTAAAATCTTTCATCTTAAACTTTCAGTGAAGCTAATTTCGTTCGCCGCCGCAGAAACGAAGGAAAGAAGAAACGCTGAGAGACCAACTGAGTTCGAGAATGACCCTGGCTACGAACTCTAGACTAGACTACAAAATTTCTAGGAGATCGGACTGAAGACTGAAGCCGAAACATAGAAACTTGTGATCAAGATGTTGTGGTTGAGATGTTGAACAATACTGAAACACAGTCTGCTGTTTGCGTTATGAGCTATTAGTGCTATTAATTTACTGTATGAACTCATCAAATTATCCCGTTACGACTGGTCGATCAAGGAAGATCAAGGAACTCAAGGAAGAATGTTTGAATAGCTTTTGGATATTGATCCTCGTTTTTTCAGCCTTCAGACCTTCAAACATTTGAAACTCTCAAATCTTGACGTCTGAAAAATACAGCTGTAAAAGATTAATACGAGTGTAAGTAAATCGAATTTAGGCTTTCTAGACAAAAAGAAACCTCGAGAGTTTTTTGTTTACAACTGTGACTTCTTTTGCTTATTAAAGCAGGGGTCGCAATGTGGCCTTTTTTTTATGTCGCGTCATAAGTTGTCCTACAAATATGTCGTGACATTTACACCACGGGAGTAATGGAGGTCGCACTTGTGCGACATAAAGGATATTTGAAACCAGACTGTCAACTCTTAATATTTCACGCGCGAAAAGAGCACCAAATAAAACTTTGTAGACATGAAGCGGGTGCTAGTTTTATTAGCGACATTTCTTCATTCTCTGTTTAATTTGTTCAATGTACAAAACCTTATTGATTTGTACGCATTGTACAACACTCGCCAACGGCAAATGTAGGCTCTTGCCGCTTTAAACCGACGTCGACGGATGCGGAAAACTGGGAAAATATCTGCGAGCCAAAGGATGAAAACAAGCCATTCCCATACTGAGAATAATCAGGTGTATAGTGCAAATTTGTAAATTGGTATGGGTTGAAATTCGCCATAGGGACCAGATAAAACGTGTGTCGAGAAAACCTGTGACTAAAATATTGAACCGATAGCTAGCTGTGCACACGCGTTGTCTTTGCAGAATTGCGAAAATCCAAATTTTTGCTAGTATTTCAGATTTGATCGACGTTGTGACAGAAGAAAAACAAAAATTGTTATTTTAAGGTGATAAGACGAGATATGGCCTGCCTCGAGGCAGGACATCGGCTTTTTTGATCTTTAGGTCCTTCGGACATAGTTATGTCTGGTTGCGACAAAAGGGTCGCACTTGTCTCAAGCACACAATGACAAATTTTATGTCCAATGCAGACACCAAAAGCGTGAGTGCGACCCCTACCTAAATCAACATGCGACGCTATATACTGAGTTAAGAGTTTCTCACTACAATTCTCATATAATTTATTTCTATAATTAGAAAATTCTAGAAGGAGAGAAAAATAGAACACAATTCTTGCTATATCATTCCGTGAATTGATCGCAAGTACTAATCCAAATCGTATAATCAATACATCGAGACCTCTGTTTGAGTTAAATTCTTGTTTACGCATATGAAGGGGGCTAGTAAGCTTTCCAACGTATCGAAGAAAATTTCGCCAATAACTCGTAGTTAAAAACGCAACCAGAATCTTAATCTTTCAACAATCCGGGCAGAAACGTGCTTCCTGCAGCGCTAATAGTAGGGGTCTGGGTGCGACCCCTCTGCGGAAAGTTACCAAATTTATAGGTCGAAACTTGCGTAAAGTGCATCCACCGGTGTGGGCTTGATGTTGGGTTTCCTGTGGCTTGTGTGGCCGGACACACAGCAGTTATTGGACAAGCTGAATCATTATATCCGATGAGCGAAAAATATGTGTGGTGGTTCTCAAAGCGATGTTCCTTTATGCAGCCTTTGCAACCTCAGATCTTTTGATCCATCTCTATCTCGCATGCAGATTTACTTGTTCATGCGAAATCGTTCATCGTACGTGAAGCGACGATATCTATTAGAGAGATTTAGCACTGCGGTTACGTGAAACGGAAAACGTCAGCTTGCCCGTTCACGTTTCACGTAAAACAGCGTGAGCCTTGCTGCTTTAGCTTTGCGTGAGTTCGTGTCCTGATAGATTTGAAAGCGCCCTTGTATGACTTACGAGGAATAGTTTTGATGCCCTGTCTCCGGCAATTATCTTCTATTCCGTGAGAAAAAAAAAGCGAAGAAAATCTTTCGTACACGGCAAACGCGAATAGGTTACTCTCACGTAACAAAGGAAAGCACATCCTGCAAACGTGAAAGAATGGCGGGAAAAACAAGGTGGACACTCTTGCCGTTTACGTTTCACGTAAACGTGATGCTAAATCTCGCTATTTAGTAAGAGCAGACATACCCCACTGCGTCCGTATCACGGTGCCGAGCAGACGAATACGTACGCAATAGATGTTTTATTAAAAACAGAACATTTATCTGCGTATTTCGTGTAAAAGACAAAATGAAAAAGCTTTTGAGAGCATAAATAACTGATGAAACTGAAGTTCTCCAATGTAGAGCGGTCATCTCATTGCTTTCAATAACAATCGATCGAAACTCGTGACACTGACCGTTTATGCTACGTGCTGGAAATCACGAACTTCGCAAATTGCCTTTGTTTAAAAACCTTCTGACCCCAATTACTCAATTCCTAATTCTCCTTTTAGCTCGAATGTATTTACTTGTTCATAGGTTAAGAGACTTTGGTGTTGTTTCGATATAACATGTCGCTGATAAGTGCACATATTCTCATTACCTTTCTGTTGGAAATGTTTACTGATAGGGACTTTAAGCAGTCAGGACGGCAACGCCACGAAACACGTCGATTAAAAAATGAGTTTTTACTTTTAGTTTGAATTTCTAAAATGGCTGCATGTGTTTACCGTTTCCGCATAGGGCGCCAGACCTCAAACTCAACATAACGCATAAAAGTAGCGTTGAGTTCCAAATGTAAATTCAAATAATTTGCCGCCGCGGTTTTGCTTCGCAGACGACGCAAATTTTGGTGATTTCACGTTGTTGTTTTGCAAAGGACGGCTTGGAAATGTACAAAGTTTTAAGACACACGTGCTGGGCTATTGTTCTGACAATTAGATCTATTGTTTTTCCACGTTCTCGTTGCCGTAGCCGTCGAGGTTTACTTAAAGTCTCTAATATTAGAGGGAGAGATTACACGTTAAACCCTGTGCCGCGATTGGCTGTCATCGGGAAGGAAGTGGAACGCACATATAGAAAATTATTTTCTTCGTTATCAGACTGTAAAGCCTCATCTGCAGGCAATCAGACTGGACAGTCAAAACCTTTACTTCAGCTATATACCCTAAACCTCACTACCCAATCTATGACCGCAAGGAGCTTCACCCCAACCCCCATTTTCAGTCCTTAGCTGGGTCTTAGCTCCACACTAGAAATAATAGGGTCAACGTACGTTTACGAGTGTTTACGGCCTCTTTTGCAATATACGTGACGTTAGCATGACAGCAGAACAGAAATATCACAAACGTTCTCTAGTATTTGGTTACAGTCGGCTTCATTAGGTGTGGTTTGCGATGCAATTAATCCGGGCAGGAGAGGGTCTTATCACGTCACGGTGCCAAAACGTTTCAGTTGCAAAAGTTACGTAGAGATTAGACCTGCCGCTATGAAGACTGCGATGGCCGAAAGAGGCAAAATAAGAAACTTGGCCACGCACGATTTAGCAAACAGTATGTCCAGGTTAGCAGATAAAAGGGACATTCTAATTGTCGGCCAATCAAAGGAGACGAACCGCGAAGGGTCCTTATGTTACTCCAGCGAACGAAAGCATATAGGGTATAAGAGACCTATCCTTGGAAAGTAAAAGTTTCCATTCTACTTCCCACTAGTCTTTTCTACTCTACATATCCAGTCCAAAGTTCAAAAGTATATGGTAGTTGAACGGAAGTAATTTCGTACCCCCCTTGAATATTTCGCAGAAAAGTACATTAGCATTCTAGGTTTCTTGTCCGCTCTTTCCACGAAAATGGTCGCTCGAGATTTCAAGTTAAACGTTTTGATATAGTTTTTCAAAGGATTTTAGCTTTAAACAGTCAAGATACATCAACCTTGTACATTGTGACCTGGGTGATTCCTTATTTGAGCAGGGGTGGGCTAAATTTAGCACGTACACGAGAACACGTCAATCATCGAGACGTGATATGCCTGACGCGCGAAGTGGATCAGTCTCGCCTAAATTTGAAGAGCATTTCGCATTCACTCACACAACAAGCTAATAGCGATTCACTCCGCTAATACCGGGAGTACCTTGATTTTGAAGAATATCACTGGTTTAAAATATAAAGATGGATTCGGAGTGCCAATGCCAGAGAATAACAACACAAACAACAGCGGTTCGGCGGATTCCGACTTTGGACGTAGATTTACGCGTTCGCCGATTTCATCGGGATGATACTCGGCGAATTCACAATCTTTTCTTGGAAGAAACGAGGTGTTTGGTATGGCCAATGTTTGCACAAGCCATTCGAAGTCCTCCAGCGATCATTTTGCATCTTTTATTCATGGCTGTCGGGGCAATGCTGGCCAGATCCTTTGTTATTGCTTTGTTTGGAGTCATCCTGACAGCTGCCGCTATTTTCGTGTATACTTACCGTTGGTTTTATCAATACTTGACTAGCTCATTGAAAGGGGACTTGGCAAACATTTCCCAGGTGAGATTTGCTGTTTTTATCACGGTATCGATGACCGAGGGCTAAGTCTGTATTTTCAAAGCTACACGGACATCTTGAGGTACCGCACCGCTTATGATTGGTATCAGTCGCGGTAATGGCCTCTGCTTGCACAAGAGCCCTTCAGCTATATATTTTCATTTCCTTCTTAGCCTAGCCCAAATCTCTTTGTTGTCGTTGAAAAGAAAAATAAATTCATAGTACTTTTGCCATTCAACTTTGTATTGAAACAACGGGTTGAAAATCGTCAAATGGGCACTAGGGGGGGGGGGTGGGGGGTAGCCGGTGCGTTATGAGTGAATGATCTCCCAACAAACATTGAATTAGAAAACAGACCTTTGGAGAACCCGTTTTCAAAACTCCTTGACTCCAAAATAATTAAATTTCATAGATGTTAACTCGTTCTAACGAGCAGTCAACAGAATGACAATGTACATGTTACACTTGGCTCGGAGATCTGACTTTGATTATGTAACAATTCAAAAATTTTTCAAAGCCCTTATCAAGCTCTAATCGAACGTTTAATTTTTAAACGCATTAACAAATCTCTCCGAAGTACGTCACTCTTCTTCATTTGTGAAGCTGGGAAAGAAAGTCAGCCTTGTATTCGACCCACCATCGCTCGCTGATGTTCGAAAACAAAAGCGTTTTAATGCGTTTAGAAATCAGGTTATACCGTATTTCATTCTTTCACTCATGTCTAGACCGTGCATTCCCAGAATGTTTTCTTTGCGTGAGGTTGTTGTTTCAAGGAAAGATGTTTCAAATTCAAGTTATTTTCAGCGCTTTTCCTCAGTTCAGACGACAAGAAATTGGAGACTGACCAATTCAATTGAAAACACAGAAATCTCAAAACTTTCCGATCAAGAAAAAAATGGGGAAGTTGAAATTGGCGTGCTATCGTGTCCATTGATTTAAGTATTTGGATTTCCGTTTCCTTTACACGCTTGTGCCCTCATCGCGCGCACATGACGTGGGATTACTTTACAGAAGAGGCGAGAACATTCTATCTTATCCGCATTGTAAAGATGGTTAGCATTATTTGTAAAAGCTACAAGTTATTAACTAGCGATCGACGATTTCAGTGAAAGTTATTTAAACACGGGCAGAGTTCACGTGAAAAAAAAAAAAAAAGATTATCTTCCGCGTTGAAAAACTCATGCTCGTCTGGTTTTAGGGTAGCGCACGCTTCTTTAAAGGACCGCCACTCTGACGTAATGGCATCATATCGCTATACAACACAGTAGGAGTCAGTTTTCTTTCAAATCAATCTATTATCTGTCACGCGTGCTGCTTAACTGATTCACGTGTAAAATGTCCAGTGCGTCGGTAAAAAAAATAGCGGTGGAATCTTTGTCTATTTCGGGGAAACTCGTGGACTGGTCATACCCTCTGGAAAAAACGTGACTATCTAAATATAGATTGAAGTCGCAAGAAGTTCATTTCATTAGTAGAGAATTCGCCATAAAGGCTGAATGGTGGCCACAGATGCCAGGCTCTGTATTCGCTTCAAAGCTGTCTATCGGATGTAGTTTGCAAAGAGTTCGGGCAGGCTAGCGGCGCTCGTGTAAACAATGCTTAAAAAGAAACGTGCACATCTGAAATTAATCCCCCATAATTGACCTTTGATAACAGCTTGATTTCATATTATGTAGGGAAGTGTAGACTTCATTATCTCTCTATGATTTGTGTAACATATGACTGTCTTTTCATATAGTTTTCGTGTCGTAACATCGATAAAAGCAATAGGGACTTTAAGTAAACCACGACGGCTACGGCAACGAGAACGTGGAAAAACAATAGATCTAATTGTCAGAACAATAGCCCAGCACGTGCGTTTTAAAACTTTGTACATTTCTTAGCCGTCCTTTGCAAAACAAAAACGTGAAATCACCAAAATTTGCGTCGTCTGCGAAGCGAAACCGCGGCGGAAAATTATTTGAATTTACATTTGGAACTCAACACTACTTTTATGCGTTATGTTGAGTTTGAGGCCTGGCGCCCTATGACACGGTAAACACATGCAGCCATTTTCGAAATTCTAACTAAACTAGAAACTCATTTTTTAATCGACGTGTTTCGTGGCGTTGCCGTCCTGACTGCTTAAAGTCCCTACTGTTTCCCTTCGACGGTAATGTATCATGGTGCAGCCACCCCCCCCCCCACTCCCCCCCCCCCCATTAAAAGTCACTGCTTAACCGCCTTCCGATAAGAATGGTTACCCTACACATCGGGCCACATCAATATTGGACGGAGGTTATTTTTTTCTGTCGAACAAATGTCCAATATTGTTGTTCCCAACTGGAATATAATAGTTTGCGCGTAGCTTCAAATTTGTCGGAGTTCCATTTTTCGAATCGGCCATTTCATGTTTTTTGGTTGGAACAAATTTTTTGCAGTTCGAGTTACGTTTTTACTGGGAACTTTTTGGCGATTTTCTGTTCTAGAAGCAGAAAATTAACAAGGAAAGGAACGTTAACTCGTATTTTAAATTTTGTAACGAGTTATACCAGAGGAATTTACATTTAACGTGAAGTGAATCCGGTTTCAAAGCCCAGGAATTGTTAAATCATCGCAGCGTCTGATCCTTGCAAGAATATATTTACATCAATCGAGGACAATCCGCAAAATATACAAGCATCAAAACGCGCCAAATTATTCTTCCGCTTGCCATACAACTTCATTCAGTACATGCCTTAAAAAATGTTGTGCGGTTTCCAATGTGTTGAGTCACACGTCAACTTATTTCTGTTTGTTTTATTAATTGCAGTATTACCTTTGCAAGGCAAAGTGTAATTTTCTGGTGGCGGAGTTCGACAACTCGATCATCGGATTCATTGCAATTGATCAAAAATCTGAAACAATAGCGTCGGTTAGGAGGATGTCTGTCGACACTTGTTTTCTCGGAAGAAGAAAATTCATCGTTACCAGACTCTTTCAAGAGGCCTTCAAATTTTGCCAAGAGTGTGGGTACTCAGAAATGGTCGTGGAATTTCCTGGAACGCAAAAAACAAAGAGCTACGAACTTCGTCGGTGCGACACAAAACCGACACGTCCAGATATCTCTGTTCCGCGAGAAGGTTGAATTTCACGCTCAGCCCAGGCTCCCAAATAAACGCAAAAACTTAAAGTCGCGTACCTTTTCTTCTTCCGCCATCACGTGACGTCATAGCGTCAATATTTGGATTAACCGGAAGTGGTAAGTTCTCGTGACATCATGTGCGTGAGGCACATAAGAGGAAGTCTGCACGAAAGCACATCCTACCTTTTATGATGCTGGAGTTGATTCCTTATTTCATAGAATATCTATGAACGGAACTACAAAGACAGTCGTGGGTATATGCATAAACACATCTGTATCCTGCGAGGTCAATTGTTCACCAGTTCATAACCTAAACAAACAGCTGAAAGTCTTGAAAGTTACTCCAAGAAGTGCGCATTTTAACCCAGTCCCTATCGGCCATAACCTCCTACACAGATGTAGATTCGGCCCATTGGACAATCTTTGTCTCGCAGTTATCTGCCAAACCGAAGGAACTTCGTTGAAGAAAGGCACATTGACGGCAAACAGTACTAAAAATGAGATAACTAAACAGAAGAGGAAAAAACATTTCTAGTCAATCACACCCGAATTCTACCAAACTTGACATTCGTTAGTTTAAACCCTTTGACCTCTGACCAGCATCTAATTTCTCCTTACAAGTCATCCTCGATTCACACATTAAGGTCATGAGAAAGCTTTTGATCGATAAACAAATTCTCCTTGACAGCGCCAGTAAGAAATGTATAGAGAACAGTATTGAGAACTTGCATAATGATCTTAGGGTGTGAAGGGTCATCAAGAACGATTAGATGATTAAACTTAGTTTAATGTAAACTTAAGGTTCAGTATCCTTTGTTGAGCAAACGTTGTAAATTAAATGCAAACAATTTTTCTCTTCCCATATTCAAATCTACAAATAGCAAACTCTACAAGTAAGGACGTGAATTGAAATGAAAAGATAGACACAAAAATGAAGAGACGCAAAACGTTAGAGGGTCACCTCTTAAGAAAATATTACGATGTAAATATGTGCAAGCAAAAGCGAAAGGCAAAATAAATATACGAAGACCGTCTTTCAAACGCGATTATTGATTAAAATGAAGAACAACTGTCACCCAAACCTCGTGTCCAGACCCTTCCGTTTAACTATTACTAAAATCTCGTATCGAGATCCTACCTTGTAACTGTTACTCAGTCAGGCCGTGAAAGGTCTGGATACAAGACGATTGTCGCCCATCCCTCCCGCTCGAAGGCCACTTTTATTTTTACCTGTCCTTAAAGAGTATGCAAACAGTATGCAGTTTTTCTGTTTAGTGTCATGACCAGAATTTTTTTTAAGACGAGTAACTTTTAAGGAGGAAGTGAAGTCGGTGGTGTCCCATCTACATGTCTGTACTAACGTTTGTTTCAAAATCCAGTTCTGAAAGTTCCCTCCGAGCATACTAAAAAGTACCATACGTGCCTGGTGCCCCCCCCCTCCGACTCAGTGGTAAAGCATGGGAGCTAGGCCTTTATAAATTATGCTAGTAAAAGTAGCTCATTGTATATTACGCTACTACCATTGCCCGATTTTTTTCCAAATTACAGAAAAAAATTATATTTTTTTTGTTTCAGATGCTTTTCGATAAAGTAAAAGGAAAGAAAAAAGTGCAAATTGTATATATGTACTTTAATAAGGCATGATATCTTCTTTAGGGATCTTGGGTTACACAACTGCTCTGATAAACTACTGCACTTTACTCCAGGCTAGAACTGGTGAAAAAATACTTTAAACTGAACAGTGGACCCAACTTGAAAGTAATCTTAGATATCAACTAAAAATACGCGTATTATGCTGGCAGTATAAAAATAAAAAAAAATACTAAAAATAACTAAATAACTAAAAATACGCGTATTATGCTGGCAGTGCTACTTTTGTAAGAAGTGAAAAAAATTATGCTCGGTTTTCCATATTACGCCAGAATTTACACTAGCACAATCTATAATGGTCCGACTGCCGACAAACAGTAAGCAGTTTCACTGTTAAGCAGCGGTCATGACCAGGGTTTTTCCAGGACGAAAACCTTAAGGAGGAATTCAACTTGATGATGTTCCATCTACATGTTTGGTTCTAACGTTCGTTTTATATCCAGTTGGGGAAATTTCCCTCAAGCGTACTGGATGTGGTTATCTAATTTTTCTTCAATTTTGGGATTGAATTCCTATATCTTACCAGGCACGTAGCGTGGTCATTTTTTCAAGTACGCATAAGTACATATGATCTAGTAACCTAAGTAAACTGAGCGAAAAATACTGCGTTCTTTATTTCTTGTTTGAAATAGTTGTGTGAATACAAGCAAAGAAAAAAGCGTCTTGCCCTTATTTTGAGAAAACTTGGCGCAAACACAACATTTTTTTCAAATTTTTCTGGTCACTTCAAGTAAGCACATGCGTATATGCGTAGAGGACGCTGCGCGCCTGCTTACACTATTTCTTCCGAGTTCCGTTATGATTTCGAACTTGCGAGAAGACATTCAGCGCCTCAAATAATTAATTGTAATTATCACAAGGCCTGGGGTTGAATCTTCCTGAGAAACTCCGACCTTTTCTCTTTCCCACGCCTTCACAAGAGTTATTAAGTCTTTCGTTAGTTGAGGAAAAATAATTTCTTAGTTCAAAGCCTTACCTATCCCTTTTGTCTACTTACCTTGCTCCTTTAGCAGCGGGAGATTGGTACCGAAAAACCATCAGGCCCTGCGCGACGCCATATTACCCCCAGCATCCTAAGGTTCTTTCTCTTCTTCCCTCGTGTTGAAAATGAAAATCCGTGGAGAGGTAATAACGAGTTAATTTTGCCGGCTTACCACCCTGCATGGCGAATAAATTCAACCCCTGACATTAAGATTAAACTCTATGTATTCCACAGAATGAAAAATTGTTCATTCTCAGGCGAAGCAGTCAGTTTTAGAGGCGAACGATCGCGAGAAATTCGAGGGAAATATTTCGTCTGTGAATCGCGACACGTTACAATCCTAAATATTTTCTAGTCTCTCTTCCACTTAAGTGTTAAGTTCTCGCAGAAAATCGGAAGTCTTGTGTTGAGCTATTCAATCGCGTTAGTTTAAACTAGTTAATGGGAACTAAGCTTAACCAAGTACAGTAATACCGTGTTCGTTCAACAAACTCCCAAACATTTTAGTATCTGGCTCTGTCATTTATTTTATCTCATCACAGTTAAAAGAATTTGAAATCATCGGCAGGCGTCTGCCATCGGAGAAGAACAC